>NC_034197.2:18746554-18894054 GCF_002021735.2 Oncorhynchus kisutch
CAGGACAATGACCCAACACACCTCCAGGCTGTGTAAGGGCTATTTGACCAATAAGGAGAGTGATGGAGGGCTGCATCAGATGACCTTGCCTCCACAATCACCCGACCTCAACCCAATTGAGATGGTTTGGGATGATTTGGACCGCAGAGTGAAGGAAAAGCAGCTAACAAGTGCCTAGCATATGTGGAACTCCATCAAGACTGTTGGAAAAGTATTCTAGTGAAGCTGGTTGAGAGAATGCCAAGAGTGTGCAATGCTGTCAACAAGGCAAGGGGTGGCTATATTGAAGAATCTCAAATATATTCTGATTTGTTTAACACTATTTGGTTATTACATGATTCCATATGTGTTATTTCATAGTTGGCACGCCCTGACCTTAGTTCCTTTTTAGTCTCTATTTGGTTTGGTCGGGGGCGTGAGATGGAGTTGGGTTTTTTCTATGTTTTCTATGTGTTTTGGCCTGGTATGGTTCCCAATCAGAGGCAGCTGTCTTTCATTGTCTCTGATTGAGAACCATACTTAGGTAGCCTGTTCCCACCTGGTGTTTGTGGGTAATTTCCCATTTTGTGTTGTGTCACCTTTCAGGACTGTTAAAATTTTCGTTGTTTCACTTGGTTATTTTGTATTTCGTGTTCAGTGATATTAAATTAACATGGACACTTACCACGCTGTTTTGATCCGATCTTTCCTGTTCCTCAGATGAAGATCGTTACAATAGATTTGATGTCTTCACTATTATCCTAAATGTAAAAACATAGTAAAAAAAATAAAGAAAATCCCTTGAATGAGTAGGTGTGTCCAAACTTTTGACCGGTACTGTATATACAACTTAAAACCTTTAGTCAGTCCTCTTTCAAATATCTACTGTACCCTGAAAAATGTACAATAGTGTCTGCTTAAAACAATGTATAAAAGACATGATGCTAACACCAAAGCAGCCCCGCTGCCCCTAAATAAGAATGAGTGCTACATTTAGAACTGCCAATTTTTGTGCTTCAGTAAAACTATTCCTGGACATGAGTTTTAGCATTTTCCACTGCTGTTCTCCATTGCTCTTCATCCATGGTTTACCAGCAGTTCTGAAAACAAGGAGAGGACAACTTTAATCAACCATATGTCAGATCATATTTAACACAATACATAACACAACAACACACACGTCTTCAGACTCACTTCAGCTCAATTCTTACAAAATGTCTATCAAGCCCCTGACCCCCTTGGGTCTTGACTCTTGTAGGGGAAGCGAGGACAACGATTTCCATTCTCTGTGATACTCTTAGGAACTACTAGGTGTGAGTAGGGGGAGGAGTCTCCCTTGTAACCAGCACCAATCAAAGGTCAGCACCAATGATGTCTACGGTCAAGACAATTGTAGTGATTCTCTCGGGGGGCGTAACCACTTGTCACATCTGCTCCTGCTACTCCCTCTGGTGTTCATCCGGTGTCTTCTTGACCTGCAGTTACTCTCCATGTACACTCTCTCCCTCTCCCTCTCTGTGTGATTGTGTGGTTGGAGACAGATGTGCAGATCCCTACCAGCTGCAACTCGTTCCATAATCAAGACCTGTACAAATACTCAGTCCCGCCACTTCCACTCTGCCAGATCGTAATCTTTGCTCAGTCAGTTCATGAGTCTAGCCATTTATGATTATTCAAGATTCTGTTACTCTGCTGTGCCTGTTTCCCTGCCTGACACTGTTTATCCTCTCATTGCAGTTTACCTCTCTGACTCCTGTCTCCCGTTCCACATCTCACCACCCAACCACCTTGCTCTGGATTTTACTCACCACCACTACTTTGGATTCCCCTCAGGACCTGTTTACCCTGTTCTACTCAGCTAACTCCAACCTCAGTCTCCACATCTGTTTTTTCTGCAACTCATCCGAGCTTCCCCGGATCTGCACTCCATATCTCCCTGTGTGAACAATAAATATTTTGGTTCATTCATCCCTGTTTCCTCATCTGAGTCTGCTCTTGGGTTCCCCTGTGTCGCTCCGCTTAACACCACTGACACTTTCATAAAGAGTACTCACAGATTACTGACAGAAGTCCTTTCCGTCTCTGACAACAATAAAGCAAACATACCGTACATCCACAGTATGTTGCATTTAGAGAGAAAGAATAGAGACGGAAAGGACTTCTGTCAGTAATCTGTGAGTACTCTTTATGAAAGTGTCAGTGGTGTTAAGCGGAGCGACACAGGGGAACCCAAGAGCAGACTCAGATGAGGAAACAGGGATGAATGAACCAAAATATTTATTGTTCACACAGGGAGATATGGAGTGCAGATCCGGGGAAGCTCGGATGAGTTGCAGAAAAAACAGATGTGGAGACTGAGGTTGGAGTTAGCTGAGTAGAACAGGGTAAACAGGTCCTGAGGGGAATCCAAAGTAGTGGTGGTGAGTAAAATCCAGAGCAAGGTGGTTGGGTGGTGAGATGTGGAACGGGAGACAGGAGTCAGAGAGGTAAAACTGCAATGAGAGGATAAACAGTGTCAGGCAGGGAAACAGGCACAGCAGAGTAACAGAATCTTGAATAATCATAAATGGCTAGACTCATGAACTGACTGAGCAAAGATTACGATCTGGCAGAGTGGAAGTGGCGGGACTGAGTATTTGTACAGGTCTTGATTATGGAACGAGTTGCAGCTGGTAGGGATCTGCACATCTGTCTCCAACCACACAATCACACAGAGAGGGAGAGGGAGAGAGTGTACATGGAGAGTAACTGCAGGTCAAGAAGACACCGGATGAACACCAGAGGGAGTAGCAGGAGCAGATGTGACAAGTGGTTACGCCCCACCGAGAGAATCACTACAATTGTCTTGACCGTAGACATCATTGGTGCTGACCTTTGATTGGTGCTGGTTACAAGGGAGACTCCTCCCCCTACTCACACCTAGTAGTTCCTAAGAGTATCACAGAGGAATGGAAATCGTTGTCCTCGCTTCCCCTACAAGAGTCAAGACCCAAGGGGGTCAGGGGCTTGATAGACATTTTGTTAAGAATTGAGCTGAAGTGAGTCTGAAGACGTGTGTGTTGTTGTGTTATGTATTGTGTTAAATTGATCTGACATATGGTTGATTAAAGTTGTCCTCTCCTTGTTTTCAGAACCTGCTGGTAAACCATGGATGAAGAGCAATGGAGAACAGCAGTGGAAAATGCTAAAACTCATGTCCAGGAATAGTTTTACTGAAGCACAAAAATTGGCAGTTCTAAATGTAGCACTCATTCTTATTTAGGGGCAGCGGGCTGCTTTGGTGTTAGCATCATGTCTTTTATACATTGTTTTAAGCAGACACTATTGTACATTTTTCAGGGTACAGTAGATATTTGAAAGAGGACTGACTAAAGGTTTTAAGTTGTATATACAGTACCGGTCAAAAGTTTGGACACACCTACTCATTCAAGGGATTTTCTTTATTTTTTTACTATGTTTTACATTGTAGGATAATAGTGAAGACATCAAATCTATTGTAACGATCTTCATCTGAGGAACAGGAAAGATCGGATCAAAACAGCGTGGTAAGTGTCCATGTTAATTTAATATCACTGAACACGAAATACAAAATAACCAAGTGAAACAACGAAAATTTAAACAGTCCTGAAAGGTGACACAACACAAAATGGGAAATTACCCACAAACACCAGGTGGGAACAGGCTACCTAAGTATGGTTCTCAATCAGAGACAATGAAAGACAGCTGCCTCTGATTGGGAACCATACCAGGCCAAACACATAGAAAACATAGAAAAAACCCAACTCCATCTCACGCCCCGACCAAACCAAAATAGAGACTAAAAAGGAACTAAGGTCAGGGCGTGCCAACTATGAAATAACACATATGGAATCATGTAATAACCAAAATAGTGTTAAACAAATCAGAATATATTTGAGATTCTTCAATATAGCCACCCCTTTGCCTTGTTGACAGCATTGCACACTCTTGGCATTCTCTCAACCAGCTTCACCTAGAATACTTTTCCAACAGTCTTGATGGAGTTCCCACATATGCTAGGCACTTGTTAGCTGCTTTTCCTTCACTCTGCGGTCCAAATCATCCCAAACCATCTCAATTGGGTTGAGGTCGGGTGATTGTGGAGGCAAGGTCATCTGATGCAGCCCTCCATCACTCTCCTTATTGGTCAAATAGCCCTTACACAGCCTGGAGGTGTGTTGGGTCATTGTCCTGTTGAAAAACAAATGATGCGCACATCAGATGGGATGGTGTATTGCTGCAGAATGCTGTGGCAGCCATGCTGGTTATTAAGTATACTCTGAATTCTAAATAAATCACTGACAGTGTCACCTACAAAGCACCCCAACACCATCACACTGTTACGGTTTTCTTCTGGTGAATGGGAGGAAGACCAAAATGCAGCGTGGTTATTCATAAACATCTTTAATGAAAGATGAAAAATACGAACAATATACAAAACAAGAACCATGAAAAACCGAAACAGCCCTATCTGGTGCAACAGAGACAGGAACAATACCCACAAAACACTCAAAGAATATGGCTGCTTTAATATGGTTCCCAATCAGAGACAACGATAAACACCTGCCTCTGATTGAGAACCACTCCAGGCAACTTACCTAGACTACTTCACTAAACCACAATCCCATAACCTACAAAAAAACGCTACCCATGTCACACCCTGGCCTGACCTAAATAAATAAAGAAAACACAAAATACTATGGCCAGGGCGTGACACACACCTCCTCCTCCATGCTTCACGGTGCTTCCCATGCTTCCCAGAAATCCCAGTTCGACAATGAATGTTTGTTTTGTTCGATAAAGTCCATCATTTATGTCCAAATACCTCATTTTTGTTCACGCATTTAGTTCACAAATTCAAATTCACGAGGCGCAGACACTTAGTCCAGAAGAAAAGTCAAAAAAGTTATATTACAGTTCGTAGAAACATGTCAAACGATCTATAGAATCAATCTTTAGGATGTTTTTAACATAAATCTTCAATAATGTTTCAACCGGACAATTCCTTTGTCTTTAGAAATGAAACAGAACGCAGCTCGCTCTCACGGCCGCGCGCATGACTTAGCTCATGGCATTCTGCCAGACCTCTTCATCAAACAGCTCTTATTCGCTCCCCCTTCACAGTATAAGCCTCAAACAAGGTTCTAAAGACTGTTGACATCTAGTGGAAGCCTTAGGAAGTGCAACCGGACCAAATTTACACTGACTTGAAAACCTACAAACCTCAGATTTCCCATATTTTTGCCATATGAGTTCTGTTATACTCATTCAAACAGTTTTAGAAACTTCAGAGTGTTTTCTATCCAAATCTACTCATAAAATGCATATCTTAGCTTCTGGGCCTGAGAAGCAGGCAGTTTACTCTGGGCACCTTATTCATCCAAGCTACTCAATACTGCCCCCCAGCCATAAGATGCTAACACTTTTTTTGGTTACTACATGATTCCATATGTGTTTTTTTATAGTGTTGATGTCTTCACTATTATTCTACAATGTAGAAAATAGTAAAGAATAAAGAAAACCCTTGAATGAGTAGGTGTTTCCAAACATTTGACTCGTACTGTATATATACTTTTTTAAATATATTTTCAGGCAATCCTGACCATGAATTTATCAGGCTTATATTATATTACTTCCTTGATGTCATTAATTAAATAATATCCCTATGCTAATGTATGTCTGATTCTTGGTTTGGCTATAGCTATAGCTGTACTTGTGACTATATCCATCCACTCACTTTATTTTCTTTGTAAACATAGAAAGAAACACATTTCTTTATGGTAATTCATCCACTTTTCCCTTTTATCCATAAAGAAAGCATATAATACCATGAAAGACATGTTGTGTTGTTGGCATGGGGGCAGGAGTGTGGGTAGTAGATAATAACCCTGGTGTCTGTTGGGAGAGACCAGCTCATACAGGTGTTTCAGCTGCCTGGGAGCATGTTATCAAGTCCAGCAGTGATGCTCTGCTCTCTATTCAATTCAAATGAAACATATCAAGGCAGTTTCATTTTGGTATGAGAGAGATAAGAGGTATGGATGACAAGAAGTGGTGTTACGCCTCACCAGTGGTTTAAACAACTGTGGAAAGTCATACCTCAACCACGGAAGCACCTACCCCAGTTGGCTGTCATCACAAAGATGAAGTGGTGTTTCCTATTGGCCCAATTCATTTAAGCACAACTAAAACACATTGGCAGTTTGAAGTGACTCAAATCCAAATTTGTTGCATATCCGATTCAAATCTGTTCTTTTTCCTGCAGTCTGAACAGGCAGCTAGCACATGGAATCTGATATTTCAATCCGCATTTCAAACCACCTTCGTAGGTGGTTTGAAGTCAGATACAAATCTGATTATGGCTAGCCAAAAGGGCTCGTTTTGAAAGTTGAATCATCTTAGCCTTTTAAAATATGATATTGAACATTCAAAGCAACTGGCATGGCAGGCATTGTTGTCCCCTTAGCTTGCTACATCACTTCTGAGTGACAGGAAGCAGGAGCACAACCACCAATCAGCCTACACCACTGCAACACACACGTCATTACTATGACCACTTGCATAGCCATGTCAGCAAATTACTGCTGTCACACAATTCTGATTTAGCCACTTGTAACCTGATGTTTGGACAGTCAGTATTCCAAAACTTTCGAGGCTTTCGAGTAATATTGCCAGGAATAATACCTCTACACTTATACTGCTGGGAGAGGAGGCTGTGGCTGGGATTGATTTCAGACCAGGGTGCTGTTCATGCCAAGCCGCGGTGACATAATTTGTAACCTGACATGCAGGGGTTGATAGGTCTAGCACAAGATCGGAGCCTCGATTAACTTTCTGCTATGCGTCTCTTATGAGGAGCTGTGTGTGTGTTGTGTGTGTGTGTCTGTCTGTACAGTGCCTGGCAGGATCCCATTTGCCTTTCATAATAAGGCTCTCTCAGTGAGAGTGCTGTGAGAAGTGACAGGGTAGAGGGACCTCACACAACCCTGTAGAGGAGATGGACAGGATCTAAAGGCCACCACAACCTAGTGACAATGGTAGTAGAGGAGGAGAGGACAGCAATACATGGTGGCCTTCAAACAGATCTGTACAGTATTTCTGTAGAAGCAGAAGCTCTACTGCACACAACCATAGGCCAACAGCAATGCCCACACATGAACCCACACAGCAAAGTGCAGCAATATAAAACATATAACATTCAACGGAGGGGACACCCTAGGCCCGGTCTATTTCCGAGCTCTCTTGGACTCCCCCACATGTGCCCCTGACATTTGGAGAATATGATAACCCTTTGGGCAAACAGTGTGGTGGTGGTGGGCTGGCTTCTCCGGGTTGTGTTAGTAGAGGAGCACCATTGGCTCATTCAGTCGTATCGCTGGGGCTCAACTCCGGGGCTGCCAGAATGAGGTGTCCACAGGTTTGATCCGAGCACAGAGGCTAGGCAACACTGGTATATACACACACCCAGCTGACATTTATCCTCAAATACCAGGCTACACAGATCACTCCGGTTCAGTTATTAGCTGCTCTTCTTCCCCCGCTTCCTGTGTAAAGAGGAGAATAATTAGAGCAGTGCAGGTCCGAACGGTCAGATATCAGCTTTATTGCGTTTTTCATTCTGCTCGAGTCATCACAGGGAGGGGCTCAGGTGGCGTAAGTAAGGAACACCATCCCTCATGACCCCCGTGAGCTGGTATACACACACACACACACACACCCTCTCAATCAACCAAAACTGGAAGAACTGATGCTACATTCTGTACTTATATGATGTTGTATCATTTTATACTCCCTCTCCTTTCTCAATCTCAACTGATCACACAAAGTATGTTCAAGAGACACATTCTGACTTTGAATCCTGCTTTGAGAGTTGTAATAGACATAGCTTTGATAAAGTGATAAGGGACTGTTTACAAAACCACGTAAAGGAATTCTAAGAGTAGTCTTTTTTAGAGAGTCATTTCATATGAAAATCAGCTTTACAGTACTGAGAGACCACATAACTGGTCTCAACATATGGAAATTTTGCTTTCTAGGAAACGACTGGCGGGAAAACGTAATAAAAGAAATGTCACGGGATGTGGTCACATAGATGTTTTGGTATCCACTACTTGAATGCCTTGAGCGATGAGCTTCAAGGTACCAGATTGGAAAATGATATCCTTGGCATTCAAATGCGTCTTTTGTTGATCCCATGTCATACCATTTACCACAGGAGATATTACTACAGACATGTTCCATTCAGCCTGCTGAAAGCCTCCTTTCAAATATGATTGAATTTGATTGAATTCACATACACTATATTTACAAAAGTATGTGGACAACCCTTCAAATTAGTGGATTTGGCTATTTCAGTCACACCTGTTGCTGACAGGTGTATACAATTGAGCACACAGCCATGCAATCTCCATAGACAACATTGGCAGTAGAATTGCCTTACCGAAGAGCTCAGTGACTTTCAACTTGGCACCATCATAGGATGCCACCTTTCCAACACGTCAGTTTGTCAAATTTATGCCCTGCTAGAGCTGCCCTGGTCATCTGTAAGGGTTGTTATTGTGAAGTGGAAACGTCTAGGAGCAACAACAGCTCAGCGCGAAGTGGTAGACCACTCAAGCTCACATAATGGGACTGCCGAGTGGTATAGTGCGTAGTGCGTAAAATCATCGGTCCTCGGTAGCAATACTCACTACCGAGTTCCAAACTGCCTTTGAATCAAAGTCAGCACAAGAACTGTTCGTCGGGAGCTTCATGAAATGGGTTTCCATGGCGAGCAGCTGCACACAAGCCTAAGATCACCATGCATAATTCCAAGTGACGACTGGTGTGGTGTAAAGCCCGCCGCCATTAGACTTTGGAGCGGAGGAAACTTTGGGATGAATTGGAACACCAACTGCAAGCCAGGCCTAATCGCCCACATCAGTGCCCGACCTCACTAATGCTCTTGTGGCTGAATGGAAGCAAGTCCCCGCAGCAATGTTCCAACATCTAGTGGAAAACCTTCCCAGAAGAGTGGAGGCTGTTATAGCAGCAAAGGGGGGACCAACTCCTAATTATGCCCATGATTTTGGAATGAGATGTTCCACAAGCAGGTGTCCACACACTTTTGGTCATGTAGTGTACTTTTAACACCCACGGATGCATCTCAGGAAGTACAGTACAGCACTGCGAAGGACGTTTATTTCATATTTTCTATTTTACTTCCCCAGTCGAATAGTCATGCGGTTGCACAAGGGTGTAACAAAGTGTGACTTTCATGAACAGGCTTGTTTATAACAAAGTGATATAATTCAAGGCTAAACAAATTAGAGTCATTTGGAAAATGTACTGAATATATTTGATTGAATTTCCTTGCATGCCAACCTGTGATTGTGAAGGAATGGTGTTCGCTGGGGGTGGGGTTTCAGCAGTGTCTCTGCTTGCATTCACAGGTCTACCTAACACCTCCCATCATTCCTCATAACCCGCTGGCTTCACCTCCTCTCTACCTACATTTAGAATCCATTTAGCATCTCATGCCATAGATCCTCACACCTGAAGAGAAGAGGGTGATGGATGGAATCAGATACATGAAAGCTACAGTATGTACGCTCAATGTACAAACAATGCAGGACAATTGCTTTACCCATGCCAGGCAAATGTTATCGACTGAACATGGACCACCAACTGTCTCGAACACCAAGCCATCTCCCCCTCCGTCGCATGCTGCAGTGTAGCCTAACATCTCTCTCAGTAGTCTCTAAACAGCTGGGCCTCCCTCCTCCCAGGCTGCTCCATAAGCCAGCTCACTGGGAGAGCAGTACTCTGACAAGGTCCTTAATGTAGAGCGTGGCCTCTGTCTGACAGCCTCTATTCTGCTCCAGCATGTCCTGCTCCACACAACAGCTCTACCACAATCCCAGCTACCCAGCTCCTCCACAGCTGATTCACTGCTAATTCAATCCACTCCCATTTTAACCCCAGTTTTGTTAATGCATAGCGGAACCTGTCTTATACTAATTGAATCAGACCCGGATAGTCCTCCTCTCCTCGCCAGCCCTGATCAGGGATTTCTAAGGAAGAAAGGCAGTGATTGGTTGAGCGTTGACATTGCTTAGAATTACAGGAGTTTCTTATAATCGAGGCCTAGAGAGATATCTTATGACTTGGTATGGTTGTGATACCTCCTACAGGTATGTTCAGACTGGTCTCATAGAATAGAGGTAACATAGTAAAGTAAATATGGACACTCAAATGAGTATGATATGTTATTTCTGGTATGGTTACATAAGACAGAAGGTTACTTAAGGCAGAAACGAAAGGACGGTGGGTGGGTGGGTGGTTTGTTGGGGTGGATGGGTGAACATATAACACGAATTGTCTAGTAACCCAACGGTTGCTTGCTCCAATCTCATCACGGACAACTTTAGCATTTTAGCTCATTAGATACTTTGCAATAACTGCCATGTTAGCTAACCTTAACCCTAATCTTAACCTTTATAACCTAGCCTGAACCCTAACCTTAACACAGGAACGTTAGCCACCTATATTGCAAATTATATTACATTTACTATGTTACATCTACCCCTGAGTCCAGGTTGGTATGTTGTAGAGAGTGTGACAATAAAACCTCATAACTGATTTCCGTGTGCTACATGGTGAACTTTGACTCTCAGCCCCATTCCTCTCTCTCACGTTCTCTTTCTGCATGGTGGGTGGTTGCAATGCCTCCCCTGTCTGCCCTTTGGCGATACAGCACTCACAGCAGGCCTTGGCACTGTGGCGCTGCACACACTCATTACAGTCAGTCAGGACTTCAGAGGCTCTGCCTTCTCTCCCTCCACACCCACCTCTCTCAATAACACACCTGACAATACTTCAGGAGGACAACAGGGGGCACTCCACTTTGAAACCTCAGTTTACCTGTAAACCAATCTCCTCATCTTAACTGGCCCTCAACACTTATAGAAGAGAGTGATAGGGATGCCAATTTCAATGTGATAGTAATGTTCATAATTACCCTGTGTTTATACCGAGTGGGAAGGTGGTATTTACCACATAGACTGGAAAACTCTTCCATCATCCCTGAGCTCCAACTTCTCCCACATGTTGACTCTGACATCACCTACTAAGAAAATGATCTTGATTACAGCATTTTGGCAGTTAAATTTAATAACAAAACATAATCCTATTAAAAGCAATCTATTACCATGTTTTGAACACTGTAATTAGTTTACAAGCATGATAGCTGTACATTTAGTTTATGGTTGACGCCGTTCTCAACAAAGCACGTGAATGTGACCAACTGGTATTTAAATCCAATCAAAATTGCATGTGTCACATGCATCGAATACAATGGGTGTAGACTTCACCATGAAATGCCTACATACCAGCCCTTCTTAACGATGCAGAGTAAAAAATAAAATACAGTACACACCTACTCATTCAAGGGTTTTTCTTTACTATTTTCTACATTGTAGAATAAGTGAAGACATCAAAATGATGAAATAACACATATGGAATCATGTAGTAACCAAAAAAGTGTTACACGCTTAAACAGATTCTTCAAAGTAAAAAAAAAGAATACCTTATTTACATAAGTTTTCAGACCCTTTGCTATGTGGCTCAAAATTGAGCTCAGGTGCATCCTGTTCCAGTGATTCATCCTTAAGATGTTTCTACAAATTGATGGATTCCAACTGTGGTAAATTCAATTGATTGGACATGATTTTGAAAGGCACACACCTGTCTATATAAGGTCCCACGGCTGACAGTGCATGTCAGAGCAAAAACCAAGTCATGAGGACGAAGGAATTGTCCGTAGAGCTCGGAGACAGTGTCAAGGCACAGATCTGGGGAAGGGTACCAAAACATTTCTGCAGCATTGGTCCCCAAGAACACAGTGGCCTCTATCATTTAAATGAAAGAAGTTTGGAACCATTAAGACTCTTCCTAGAGCTGGCTGCCCGGCCAAAAATGAGCAATAGGGGGAGAAGGGCCTTGGTCAGGGAATTGACCAAGAACCCGATGGTCACTCTGACAGTCCAATCAGGACTTTGTGGTAGAGTAGCCAGATGGAATCCCCAGTAAAAGGCACTTGACCTCCTGCTGGGAGTTTGCCAAAAGGCCCCTAAAGGACCCTCAGAACACAAGATTTTGGGGCGAAGGTTCAGATTGGGGCAAAGGTTCACCTTCCAACAGGACATAGAGGACAGAGAGATCCTTGAAAAACCTGCTACAGAGCACTCAGGATCTCAGACTGGGGCAAAGTTCACTTTCCAACAGGACAACGACCCTAAGCACACAGCCAAGGCAACACAGGAGTATCTTTGGGACAAGTCTGAATGTCCTTGAGTGGCCCCAGCCAGAGCCCGGACTTGAACCTGATCGAACATCTCTGGAGACACCTGAAAACAGCTGTGCAGTGACACTCCCCATCCACCTGACAGAGCTTGAGAGGATCTGCAGAGAAGAATGGGAGAAACTCCACAAATACAGGTGTGCCAAGCTTGTAGCGTCATACCCAAGAAGACTCAAGGCTGTAATCACTGCCAAAGGCGCTTCAACAAGTACTGAGTAAAAGGTTTGAATACTTATAAATGTGATATAAACTTTTATAAACAAATCTAAAAACTTGTATTGTGTGTATTGTGTTCTTTGTTGTCTATTTTAGAATAAGGCTGTAAAGTAACAAAATGCGGAAATAGTCCAGGGGTATAAATACTTTCCGAATTCGCTGTATATGTTAGTAACACAAGAGGAATTAAATACACAAAAATGAAGTAACACTACATGACCAAAAGTATGTGGACACCTGCTCATCGAACATCTCATTCCAAAATCATGGGCATTAATATGGAGTTGGTCCCCCCTTTTTGCTAAAACAGCCTCCACTCTTCTGGGAAGGCTTTCCACTAGATGTTGGAACATTACTACTGGACTTGCTTCCATTCAGCCACAAGAGTATTAGTGAGGTTGGGTACTGATTTTGGGCAATTAGGCCTGGCTCGCAGTCAGCGTTCCAATTCCAATTCAACAATTTCTGTATGGACCTCGCTTTGTGAACAAGGGCATTGTCATGCTGAAATAGGAAAGGGCTTTCCCAGTACCAATCAATGTGCAGGGCTACGAGGTCTTTGAGGTAGATATGTACATAAATGCAGGGTAAAGTGACAAGGCATCAGAATAGAAAATAAGAAGAATCACAACTGGTCATTTCCACCTTGCCATTTGGATAAGAAACACCAGCATGCCCTCATGAAGTGGTTTTATTGTACAGTGTAAGTTGACTGTGTACATTATATGATGACAAATCACACCCAAATGAGTTGTCTGTATATTATTGCCATTACTGTGACTTGTACTGGTTATTAATATCATTCTCCTCTGTATGATATTAACTGCCAGCGTGCCTGGTCTTCTTGTCCCTGTTTGCTAGGCCTGAGAGACAGTGAGTGCATCCTCTTGTCCGGTCGTCCCCAGGGGAAATCGGCTCACAGAACGGAGAGCGTTTTTATCACCTCCTCCATCAGATTAGACAGACGAGTGACATCTATTAGACTGACCTGGTCGCTGCCAAGCTTAGATGTACTGCTAAAGACTTCTCTACCTTGTGATATTACACGTTCAGATAAAAGAGTTCCACATCCCTGTAATGCCATTAGACCCGAGGAACGTGTACAGAGGGAGGGGAGGAGAGGAACGACTGGCCTGTTTAACCCTGGCATCAACTTTAGAGAGAGTGCACAACTTAATCCCTCTAGGAAGCAGGATTAGACCACAGTCTTCCTCTTATCGCTCCTCTTTTTTCTCCGGGCCACATTGTCATTTCCCTTTTCCTCCCTTTCTTTCCCCCCATAATGCTCCCTACCAAGTGGCTTAGTGGTTCATCATTGTGGATTTTGTTTTTCCCTTTGTCGTGATAGTTCCTGTTCCAGCAGCGGGGAGCATGGATTCACTGGCACTTACTGAGAGGTGCCACTTCCCACCCCTCTGGTCATGTCTATAAGAGGAAAATGATCCATGTTAATACAAGTGACATTTGTTGTTGTTAATTACTACTGTCTGCCACTACACAAAATTATGCAATTAACTTGTGAAGCTCTTCAGTAACAAAGCGCTTGCACAATTGGCCATATAATCCAGTTATTCATACATTTTTGTGATGTTTTGCTTCATTTTTAACACAAAAACAAGTGGTTACTAGAGGTCATCATGAGAGGAAGAGAAGAGAATGTATGTCAGCAGCTTGTCAAATCAAACTAGATAATGACATGGAGTTCTGCATGGACATGCGAATAGAGGGGGAGGTCTGCTAAGCTAACATATGGAATTGTTTTAGGATGGTCATACCAAGGATCATTTAGCTAATGGATTTTGAATCTTAGGACCCCATAAGGTATAAAAAATAATTAAAAGATTAAATGTTGAATTTGGCCTTTCTGCTATTAGCCCATAGAAACACATTGAATAACAGCTTCATACATGCATAAACAGACAATAAAAAATAAAGAGTTTGTTCTGAAGTGTATGTCCTATATCTGAGCGATATAAGAAAGAGAATGAAATTATTTATATTTTTTTGGGACATGTATTTAACCCCATATTTTAGCCACTAAATCATCTCCACACAGTGCATTTGGAAAGTATTCAGACTCCTTGACCTTTTCCACATTTTGTTAAATTGCAGCTATATTCTAAAATGGATTAAATTGTTGTTTGTTCTCAATCTACACACAATATCCCATAATGACAAAGAAAAAACAGGTTAGTAGACATTTTTGCAAATGCATTGCAAAAAAAATGAAATATCACATTTACATAAGTATTCAGACCTTTTACTCACTACTTTTTTGAAGCACCTTTGGCTTCAAAATGGGAGTTTCTCCCATTCTTCTCTGCATATCCCCTCAAGCTATGCCAGGTTGGATGGGGAGTGTGGCTGCAACGCTATTTCAGGTCTCTCCAGAGATGTTCAATCAGGTTCAAGTCCAGGCTCTGGCTGGGCCACTCAAGGACATTCAGAGACTTGTCTTGAAGCCACTCCTATGTTGCCTTGGCTGTGTGCTTAGGGTCGTTGTACTGTTGGAAGGTGAACTTTCGCCCCAATCAGAGGTCCTGAGCGCTCTGGAGCAGGTTCTCATCAAGGATCTCTCTGTACATTGCTCTGTTCATCTTTCCCTCGATCCTGACTAGTCTCTCAGTCCCTGCCAATAAAAAACCTCCCCACAACATGATGCTGCCATCACCATGCTTCACTGTAGGGATGGTGCCAGACTTCAATCTTGCTTTCATCAGACCAGATAATCTTGTTTCTCATGGTCTGAGAGTCCTTTAGGTGCCTTTTGGCAAACTCCAAGCGGGCTGTCATGTGCCTTTTACTGAGGAGTGGCTTCCATCTGGCCACTCTACCATAAAGGCCTGATTGGTGGAGTGCTGCAGAGATGGTTATCCTTCTGGAAGCTTATCCCATCTCCACAGAGGAACTCTGGAGCTCTGTCAGAGTGACCATCAGATTATTGGTAACCTCTCTGATCAAGGCCCTTCTCCCCCGATTGCTAAGTTTGGCCCAGGCGGCCAGCTCTAGGAAGAGTCCACTGTGTTCTTGGGGACCTTCAATGCTGCAGACATTTTTTGGTAGCCTTCCCCGGATCTGTGCCTCGACACACAAACCTGTCTTCGAGCTCTACGGATGATTTGCACGTTCTAGCATGTAGTTGCATATTTCCATTAGGGAACGCCTGGTCTATGAAGTGCGCGTGTGCAATAATTCAATTCACTCTTGCACTCCTTTAAAACAACACCATTTTTAGACACTTTGGCAAAGGGTAAAGTCTCCAAAACATATTCCACTCTGTTCGTAACATATTCTAGAACTGTATTGAGATTTATTTTAAATCATTAGGCAGGTTAATTCAACAAAAGCAATGTCGCCAAAACAATTATTGCAACGTCTAATGGAAACAGCAGATATTGGAGACATTTTCTAAAGATCAACAACATTTTTATCTGTTAGACAGGGGTGGATTTTCCTTTTTAACCCAGTGACAAAGTCCAGAGAGATATGAGACCAGGGACGATGAGGGACCGGTAGTGGCTGAAGAAGGCCAGAAGGAGCTTGCCGTGGAATCTTGTTCTGGGCACACACCGTGCACAAGGCGCCGAAGGCAGAGACATCAGGAACCATTGTGGGCCACCAGAAACGTTGTCGAATGGCTGTACTGCTCTGTTCCAGACAGTGCCTCTACTCTTCCAACACCATCTTGACCGGTAGGAGTTCTCGGTTGCCTGCATCGTAGTTCCTCTCTGCAGGATTGAGACGATGGGACAGGAAGGCACAGGGATGAAACTTTTGGTCCTGGGCAGATTGCTGGGACAGGATGTCCCCCCACTCCAAAGTCACAAGCAACAGCCTCTACCACAAATTGACCGGACGGGTCCGGATGGATGAGGATGGGTGCTGTGGTGAACTGATGTTTCAGGTCCACAAAGGCTCTGTTGACAGCTGGAGACCATGGGAACGGTACTTTGGGAGAGGTGAGTGCAGAGAGGGGGGCCACCAGGGTGCTGTAACCACAAATGAAACGGCGGTAGAAGTTATCAAAACCCAGGAAACGTTGCAACTGCACGCTGGATGTTGGTTGAGGCCAATTCACCTTTCCAGGTTCCATCTGGACATTTCCCTCAGTGATGACATATCCCAGGAAAGAGATTGTAGAGCGGTGGAACTCACACATTTCTCGGCTTTCACAAACAATTGGTTCTCCAGGAGGCGCTGAAGGACCTATCTGACATGAAGAACATGTTCTTGGGCAGACCCAGAAAAAAACAGGATGTCGTCAAGGTATGCGACCTCAAAACGCTTTAGCATGTTTACCAAAGCCTGGAAGACAATGGTGAGTCCAAATGGCATGACTTGGTACTCATAATGTCCGCTGGCTATGTTGAAGGCTGTCTTCCACTCATCTCCTTCGCGTATCTGAACCAGGTGGTAGGTATTCCGAAGGTCCAGCTTGGAAAAAATGGTGGCCCCCTGGAGAGGTTCAAAAGCCGAGGAGAGGACTGGTAGGGGGTAACGATTCATAACAGTAATGTCATTCAGACCCCGGTATTCAATGCACGGATGCCGGGTCTTGTCCTTCTTCTCCAGAAAGAAAAACCCTGCACTGGCAGGAGATGCAGACGGACGGAGGGCACAAGTAGCCAGAGACTCCTCTATGTACTCTTCCATGGCCTTGGTCTCCGGCACAGATAGAGAATATAGCCTACCATGAGGCGATGTGGTGCTTGGGAGGAGATCAATGGCACAATCTTAAGGAAGGTACAGGGGAAGAGAAGTAGCTCGTGCCTTGCTGAAGACTTCCAGGAGGTTGTGGTACTCTGGGGACAGCAGAGAAATCCGAGACTTGACTTAAGCCTGAGGAGGCCATCTCGGGGAAGGCTGTGCTGCTTTGAGGCAATGGGAATGGCAGAACGGACTCCAACCCAGGGTTGAACTTGTGGTCCAGTCAACAACGGGGTGTGTTTCTTGAGCCAAGAAAATCCCAAAACAGGAACATGGGGAGACTCAATGAGGAGAAGCTGTATAGCCTCACTGTGATTACCTGAAACACACAAATTAACAGGAACGTTGCTGCGGGTAACTCTACCCATGGAGCGGCCGTCCAGTGTTCTAGTGTCCATGGGAACAGAGAGGAGTTATTTTGTCCCACCACCCGCCAACCCCTCTTTTACGCTACTGCTACTCTCTGTTCATCATATATGCATAGTCACTTTAACCATACCTACATGTACATACTACCTCAATAAGCCTGACTAACAGGTGTCTGTATATAACCTTGCTACTCTTATTTTCAAATGCCTTTTTACAGTTTATTTCTTTACTTACCCACCCCCCCCCCCCCCCCACACACACACACACACATATACTTTTTTTTCTCCTCACTATTGGTTAGAGCCTGTAAGTAAGCATTTCACTGTAAGGTCTACATCTGTTGTTTTGGCGCACATGACACATCAACTCTGATTTGATTTGATTTGAGTGGGGATACCTAATTCAGAAACTAGGGTAGCGTTCATAAAACTCTTATCTGCCCCAGAGTCAATGAGGACCCGGAGATATATAGACTGATCTCCCCACAGCAGAATCACAAAAAAGGAGGTTGATGGGATTTAGAGGATTCCCAGTCTGACTCACCAGAGCACTTGTACCTACTACAGAAATAGGTGTCTTAACCAGGTGGCTATATAATGTCCCGCAGCCCCACAATACAGACAACTGTTGGAACTTAGCCTATGTGAACGGTCCCTAGGCGATAATCTAGCTCTGCCCAGTTTTGTAGATTCCGGAGTATCTGACTCACCGGTCGCTGATGATTCTCGAGGGAGCTCGGGGGGCTTCGGATCCTCTTGGAAAAGCAGCTTTCGAAGACTTCCGGATTCCTTCGAAGGTGAGTGAGCCATTGCGAATGAACGAGTGTGCCCTAAGCCAGACCTCCTCTCACTCCTGCGTTCCCTTAGACATCCATCCATTCTAATGGTGAGGGCGATGAGGGAGTCTAGGTCCACCGGTAATTCCCGAGCAGCTAGCTCATTTTTTACCACCTCAGATAATCCGAGAAGAAAGGTATCGAAAAGAGACTTCGGATTCCAGACACTCTCGGCGGCCAACGTGCAAAAACCAACAGCGTAGTCTGCCACACTACGGGTGTTTTGACGTAATTCAAGAAGTTCTCGGGCCACCTCTCTCCCGGATACCAGAGAATCGAACACCTTCCTCACCTCTGCCATGAAATCCTCCAAATGACGACAAATGGCGGATTGTTGCTCCCTTCCCCACATTAGCGTAATAATATACGCTATCTTCGATCGGTCCGAAGGAAACCCCAGCAGGAAGCAGGATCCCCAGAATATTGCTCCGGAGGAGGTAAGCGGGGTTCTCGGGGAGCCGGAGTAGGCTGTACAAGCTCACCACTAACAGGAAAAAAGTTACTGGGTGGTTGGCGGTTCTCAGAGGTGGCAGGCTGCCTATGAGCTAACTCCCTGACTTGCTCCATAATAGCCTTAAATCCTTGGCCGTGGCATTCCGTCAGGGAACAAAGCCCTTCTAAAAGGTCCTGTAGAAGCTCCTCATGCCTCCCAATGGTGGCTGCCTGCAGGGAGACAGCTTGGCGGAGATGGTCCAAGTCTGCTGGGTCTGTCGTGACCGTTCGTACTATAAAGGCACAAGGCGAGACCCAGATGCAGACACGGGAGGCAGCTGGTTTGAGTCTTTGATATTTATTTTTGTTTATTTTTCGTTTTTTTTATTTTTTTTTCTTTTTTTTTTTATTTCTTTTTTTTTTTTTATTTATTTATTTTTTTTAACATATTTTTCGTTTTTTACATAGCTATCCCTTTAAAAACATTTTGCTAAACCTAAGCTTCCAAATACGCTGGATCTTCACAACTAGCTATCCAGCTAAACCGCAACCCTGGACGATTACCCCTGGCTAGCGTTTCCACCCACTTAGCTTGAAGCTAGCCCGGCCTGCGCTACCACCGTAGCATACTCCTGAGCTACAATACCCGGGCCCACGACCGGTCTATCGATGTCACCGCATGAAGAGGAATAAACAGACTCACCCCATCGCGACGTCCCCCAAAGGCTAACTCTCTAGCCCTCGCTATCTCCCTGCTTGCTAATTCGGCCTGCTAACTGCTAGCTTGTCCAGCTCCGGTCCGCTAACTGCTACCTTGTCTAGCCCGGGCCTACAAACTGTTAGCTTGTTAGCACAGGCCTGCTAACCGCCTGAATCCCTGCGTCCCAAACGCCCTCCGGACCCATATTTACTTTCTATCTCTTTTGACTTTTAATTTGTTTATACCTTCCGGAAACCTGCCTCACCCAATGTGATACGGAATCGCTATTATTTTTTATTTATTTTTAGAACACACTCAAGAACCTCCAGAAGCTAACCAGCTAACTAGCTACAAGCTATTTAGTCATTGTTCGTTTTTTTAACCTGGATAACACTCGCCAGTCCAGCTTCCCTTCCCCATCCACCGCTGCCCCCTGGACACTGATCTCTTGGCTACATAGCTGATGCACGCTGGACTGTCCATAAATCACGGTACTCCATTCTGCTTGTTTGTTTTATCTGTTGGCCCCGTTGCCTAGTCTACGCCATTTTACCTGCTGTTGTTGTGCTAGCTGATTAGCTGTTGTCTCACCTACTGTTTTAGCTAGCTTTCCCAATTCAACACCTGTGATTACTGTATGCCTCGCTGTATGTCTCTCTCAAATGTCAATATGCCTTGTATACTGTTGTTCAGGTTAGTTATCATTGTTTTAGTCCACAATGGAGCCCCTAGTTCCACTCTTCATACCCCTGATAACTCCTTTGTCCCACCTCCCACACATGCGGTGACCTCACCCATTACTACCAGCATGTCCAGAGATACAACCTCTCTCATCATCACCCAGTGCCTGGGCTTACCTCCGCTGTACCCGCACCCCACCATACCCCTGTCTGCGCATTATGCCCTGAATATATTCTACCATGCCCAGAAACCTGCTCCTCTTATTCTCTGTCCCCAACGCTCTAGGCGACCAGTTTTGATAGCCTTTAGCCGCACCCTCATACTACTCCTTCTCTGTTCCGCGGGTGATGTGGAGGTAAACCCAGGCCCTGCATGTCCCCAGGCACCCTCATTTGTTGACTTCTGTGTTCGAAAAAGCCTTGGTTTCATGCATGTCAACATCAGAAGCCTCCTCCCTAAGTTTGTCTTACTCACTGCTTTAGCACACTCTGCTAACCCTGATGTCCTTGCTGTGTCTGAATCCTGGCTCAGGAAGGCCACCAAAAATTCAGAGATTTCCATACCCAACTATAACATCTTCCGTCAAGATAGAACTGCCAAAGGGGGAGGAGTTGCAGTTTACTGCAGAGATGGCCTGCAAAGTAATGTCATACTTTCCAGGTCCATACCCAAACAGTTCGAACTACTAATTTTGAAAATTACTCTCTCCAGAAATAAGTCTCTCACGGTTGCCGCCTGCTACCGACCCCCCTCAGCTCCCAGCTGTGCCCTGGACACCATTTGTGAATTGATCGCCCCCCATCTAGCTTCAGAGTTTGTTCTGTTAGGTGACCTAAACTGGGATATGCTTAACACCCCGCCAGTCCTACAATCTAAGCTAGATGCCCTCAATCTCACACAAATCATCAAGGAACCCACCAGGTACAACCCTAACTCTGTAAACAAGGGCACCCTCATAGACGTCATCCTGACCAACTGGCCCTCCAAATACACCTCCGCTGTCTTCAACCAGGATCTCAGCGATCACTGCCTCATTGCCTGTATCCGCTACGGAGCCGCAGTCAAACGACCACCCCTCATCACTGTCAAGCGCTCCCTAAAACACTTCTGTGAGCAGGCCTTTCTAATCGACCTGGCCCGGGTATCCTGGAAGGACATTGACCTCATCCCGTCAGTTGAGGATGCCTGGTCATTCTTTAAAAGTAACTTCCTCACCATTTTAGATAAGCATGCTCCGTTCAAAAAATGCAGAACTAAGAACAGATACAGCCCTTGGTTCACCCCAGACCTGACTGCCCTCGACCAGCACAAAAACATCCTGTGGCGGACTGCAATAGCATCGAATAGTCCCCGTGATATGCAACTGTTCAGGGAAGTCCGGAACCAATACACGCAGTCAGTCAGGAAAGCTAAGGCCAGCTTCTTCAGGCAGAAGTTTGCATCCTGTAGCTCCAACTCCAAAAAGTTCTGGGACACTGTGAAGTCCATGGAGAACAAGAGCACCTCCTCCCAGCTGCCCACTGCACTGAGGCTAGGTAACACGGTCACCACTGATAAATCCATGATTATCGAAAACTTCAATAAGCATTTCTCAACGGCTGGCCATGCCTTCCGCCTGGCTACTTCAACCTCGGCCAACAGCTCCGCCCCCCCCGCAGCTCCTCGCCCAAGCCTCTCCAGGTTCTCCTTTACCCAAATCCAGATAGCAGATGTTCTGAAAGAGCTGCAAAACCTGGACCCGTACAAATCAGCTGGGCTTGACAATCTGGACCCTCTATTTCTGAAACTATCTGCCACCATTGTCGCAACCCCTATTACCAGCCTGTTCAACCTCTCTTTCATCTCGTCTGAGATCCCCAAGGATTGGAAAGCTGCCGCAGTCATCCCCCTCTTCAAAGGGGGAGACACCCTGGACCCAAACTGTTACAGACCTATATCCATCCTGCCCTGCCTATCTAAGGTCTTCGAAAGCCAAGTCAACAAACAGGTCACTGACCATCTCGAATCCCACCGTACCTTCTCCGCTGTGCAATCTGGTTTCCGAGCCGGTCATGGGTGCACCTCAGCCACACTCAAGGTACTAAACGACATCATAACCGCCATCGATAAAAGACAGTACTGTGCAGCCGTCTTCATCGACCTCGCCAAGGCTTTCGACTCTGTCAATCACCATATTCTTATCGGCAGACTCAGTAGCCTCGGTTTTTCGGATGACTGCCTTGCCTGGTTCACCAATTACTTTGCAGACAGAGTTCAGTGTGTCAAATCGGAGGGCATGCTGTCCGGTCCTCTGGCAGTCTCTATGGGGGTGCCACAGGGTTCAATTCTCGGGCCGACTCTTTTCTCTGTGTATATCAATGATGTTGCTCTTGCTGCGGGCGATTCCCTGATCCACCTCTACGCAGACGACACCATTCTATATACTTTCGGCCCGTCTCTGGACACTGTGCTATCTAACCTCCAAACAAGCTTCAATGCCATACAACACTCCTTCCGTGGCCTCCAACTGCTCTTAAACGCTAGTAAGACCAAATGCATGCTTTTCAACCGGTCGCTGCCTGCACCTGCATGCCCGACTAGCATCACCACCCTGGATGGTTCCGACCTAGAATATGTGGACGTCTATAAGTACCTAGGTGTCTGGCTAGACCGCAAACTCTCCTTCCAGACTCATATCAAACATCTCCAATCGAAAATCAAATCAAGAGTCGGCTTTCTATTCCGCAACAAAGCCTCCTTCACTCAAGCCGCCAAGCTTACCCTAGTAAAACTGACTATCCTACCGATCCTCGACTTCGGCGATGTCATCTACAAAATGGCTTCCAACACTCTACTAAGCAAACTGGATGCAGTCTATCACAGTGCCATCCGTTTTGTCACTAAAGCACCTTATACTACCCACCACTGCGACTTGTATGCTCTAGTCGGCTGGCCCTCGCTACATATTCGTCGCCAGACCCACTGGCTCCAGGTCATCTACAAGTCTATGCTAGGTAAAGCTCCGCCTTATCTCAGCTCACTGGTCACGATGGCAACACCCATCCGTAGCACGCGCTCCAGCAGGTGTATCTCACTGATCATCCCTAAAGCCAACACCTCATTTGGCCGCCTTTCGTTCCAGTACTCTGCTGCCTGTGACTGGAACGAATTGCAAAAATCGCTGAAGTTGGAGACTTTTATCTCCCTCACCAACTTCAAACATCAGCTATCTGAGCAGCTAACCGATCGCTGCAGCTGTACATAGTCTATTGGTAAATAGCCCACCCTTTTCACCTACCTCATCCCCGTACTGTTTCTATTTATTTACTTTTCTGCTCTTCTGCACACCAATATCTCTACCTGTACATGACCATCTGATCTTTTATCACTCCAGTGTTAATCTGCAAAATTGTAATTATTTGCCTACCTCCTCATGCCTTTTGCACACATTGTATATAGACCCCCCCTTCGTTTTCTACTGTGTTATTGACTTGTTAATTGTTTACTCCATGTGTAACTCTTTGTTGTATGCTCACACTGCTATGCTTTATCTTGGCCAGGTCGCAGTTGCAAATGAGAACTCGTTCTCAACTAGCCTACCTGGTTAAATAAAGGTGAAATAAAAAAAAATAAAAAAAAATTGATCAATCTAAAAGGGGTAGGCAAGAGAATGGTTGTGGACAGGCAAAAGGTCAAAACCTGTTCAGAGTCCAGAAGGTACAGAGTGGCAGGCAGGCTCAAGGTCAGGGCAGGCAGAATGGTCCACCCGGCACAGCCAGAAGAGGACTGGCCACCCCTCATAGCCTGGTTCCTCTCTAGCTTTCTACCTAGGTTCTTGCCTTTCTAGGGAGTTTTTCTTAGCCACCGTGCTTCTACACCTGCATTACTTGCTGTTTGGGGTTTTAGGCTGGGTTTCTGTACAGCACTTTGTGACATCAGCTGATGTAAGAAGGGCTTTATAAATACATTTGATTTGATTTGAATGGTCAGGCAGGCGAGTACGGAGTCCAGAAAACAGGAAGGGTGGTCTAGCAAAAAGAGAATAGAAGCAAAGACATACAGGAAACACAGGGATAAATACACCAGGGAAAATAAGTGACACCTCGAGGGGTGGAGACAATCACAAGGACAGTTGAAACAGATCAGGGTGTGACAGTTCTCAGAATAAATTATGATCGCCAAATACTACAACTATAACTTTCTGTATTGTCGTCTATCACTAGTTCTCTTTGGTGCAAAAATAATAATAAAATAAGTAAATAAGCATCCCCTCCACATTTCATTCTAAACGGCTACTGCTTACAAAATAAAATTTCAACTATAACATTTATGTTTCTTTGCAGGACAATGATTTTCCTGACTTCAAAGACTGCCTGAATTGCCTTGCCTTGCTTTTCCGTTTGGCTGGCAAGTTTGGCTATACAATTATTTCAGATCTACAGGAGTGCACATTTCACAACGGCACGAGCCGTGGCGATACATTGGCACATGAGAATTATTAGAATATGGCAAATATTAGTAAATTATTGCATTCTAAAATATTTTTCAATTATTTAATTCTATCCATGCTGGCTTTCGCGGGCTACCTGAGACACGAAACAGATAGGTGGGAGGGCATACAGGCTGTCACCAATCATTTATTAATGCCCATGTAACAGTTTTCGTTGGTGGAAGAAGGAGTAGACCAAAATGCAGAGTGTTAAGTGTTCATGTTGGAAATTTAATCAAAACTGAACACGGGCGGCTCTGGCAGCTCCTGACTGACGGGTGGCTCTGGCAGCTCCTGACTGACGGGCGGCTCTGGCGGCTCCTGACTGACGGGCAGCTCTGGCGGCTCTGGACAGGAGGGAGGCTCTGGAAGCTCTGGACAGGAAGGAGACTCTGGAAGTGCTGGACAGGCGGGAGCACCTGGAGGGAGGAGACGGGGAAACAGCCTGGTGCGTGGGGCTGCCACAGGAGGCAGGGCTGTGCTGGGGAACCGGTGACTGGGGAACCGGTGACGTCTCCTCTGCCCGGGTTATACGGCACCAGCCCTACACACAGTGTCACCGGTTCCCCAGCACAGCCCTGCCTCCTGTGGCAGCCCCACACACCAGGCTGTTTCCCCGTCTCCTCCCTCCAGGTGCTCCCGCCTGTCCAGCGCTTCCAGAGTCTCCTTCCTGACCAGATGCGCTGAGCCTGCTTCATTCCTCTTGGCTCGATGCCCACTCTAGCCCGGCGGATACGAGGAGTTGCGATGTAGCGCACCGGGCTATGCGTGTGCACTGGGGACACCGTGCACCTCACCGCATAACACCGCATAACACCGCATAACACGGGGCCTGCCCGGTCAACCGTGTGCCTCCCCCCAAGACATTTTTGGGGCTGCCTCTCGTCCCTGTTGCGCTGCCGTGCTAACTCCTCATAATGCCGCCGCTCTGCTTTGGCTGCCTCCAGCTCCTCCTCCCTTACCGTCCAAAATCTCCTCCCATATCCAGGAGTCCAGAACCCTCTGTTCCTGGCTACCACGCTGCTTGGTCCGGTTGTGGTGGGTAGTTTTTCGTTGGTGGAAGAAGGAGTAGACCAAAACGCTGCGTGGTAAGTGTTCATGTTGGAAATGTAATCAAAACTGAACACTAAACAAAATAACAACAAGGAATAACGAGAATGAAACAGTTATGTCAGGTGATACACACAAAACAGAAAGCAACTACCCACAACTCAAGGGCGAAACCAGGCAGCCTAAGTATGGTTCTCAATCAGAGACAACGATTGACAGCTGCCTCTGATTGGGAACCATACCAGGCCAAACACATAGAAGTACAAACATAGAACAAAACATAGAATGCCCACCCCAAATCACGCCCTGACCAACCTAAAACAGAGACATACGAAAGGAACTAAGGTCAGGACGTGACAGCCCAATTTGCTTAAATGGGTGGAAATGTCATTTAGATCTTTCAGATTTATACATCCGGTGAAAAATCTGGCTCATTGTTCTATCTGTGATCCAGCTACAGATTATGTTGCTGGAGCACATGCGTCTCAGATGGTATTTTTGCGACGTGTTCCAGGGCGTCAGTGTGCTACGCACTTACCAGTCGGTGCACTAGCTCTGGTCCAGGGCGTTATATCAGTGTATTAGTATCGTAATGGTCTAAGGTCACTGTGTTGTTGTTGATTCTTTCTGGTGTGTTAAGTTGTGAATGACCAGTGGACGTTTTGTTAGTATGGAGGGACCAGATTAGTAAATTGGGTTAAGAAACAGGTGGGTATTGGAGAAAGGCCATCAGTGTGTGTTCTGCAAGCAGTACAGCGGATGCTGGTGAGACATGAGCGTGGTGAATAGATAGACGTGGTTATGGTCAGCGAGGAAGAAGGAGAAGAGCTGAGTGTGGTGGGAAGATGTGTGTTGAGGAAGAATGGCACCATGTACAAACTGTATTCTGCTGTCTCTGATGGCTCAAAAACTAAACCTGATGAGAGTGAGGATGACTTACCTGTGGTGGCAGGTGTGGTGAAGACCTCAGAGTTTGAGCTTCGCCCTGATGGTCAAGGCTGATTCGGGCCCAGTGAGAGTGACATTTTTGCAGAAAGTGGATCCCTGCCTTTTGGCTGATCCATAGGCTGGGTAGAAAATAAGTTGGGTACTGTATAATCGGTGACTGTAGCTTGAAGTGGACCTGTGACGTGCTTTGCTCTCTGGAGCAGGGCACCTTTAAAAGGAGTGAAAGCAACTGAAATGGAAGATTCCCTGTGCCTGTGAAGCCCTCCGTTAGGTGCAACGCGACCCGGTGGCGAGTGTGGTGAATCAGAGAAGACACTGTCTGTCCTCTTGAGTTTTTACGTGATAAAGTCATGTCAGAATATGTCACTTATCCTATGAGAGCTTTTGTGCAGAACCCACTAATGTGTTTCCGATGCCAAGCTCATGTTGCAGCAGTGTGTAGGAGGGAGATTCCCAGATGTGAGAAGTGTGCAGGAAGGCATGGGACAAAGGAAAGTGTAGTATCGGTGGAAAAACTGTGTGTGTCAATTGTGGGGGTGCCCATGTTGCTGGGGATCAGAAGTGGCCTGTGCGAGAGAGACAGGTTGAGGTTGCCAGGGCAACAGAAGGTGTCATATGCTGAGGCAGTGAAGAGAGTAGAGGATGATGGGTCAAGGATGAGTAATAGGCCAATAAAGAGTGATATGAATTTGTGCTTCAGTAAGGTTGGCTTCTTCGCATTCGTTGCCATGGTTATCAACTCTACCGCAGAAATGGAACGCAAATCAAAGAAAATATATTTTGTGGAGGCAGCTGCACCTTGTACTTGGCTGTACAAGGTTTTACTGCAGAAGAGTTACAAGGTGTGTTGAACGTAAGGGTCCCGTCCTCCCAGACCGTCAGCCTGGCGTAGGATCAGTTAGGGTAAAAGTAGTAGAATGGGATGTGGATTTTTATTTGAATGAAATAGTGGTATTTAGGTGTAGGTTAGTTGGTCCTTTTTATTTTTGTATCACAACATTTTACGTGATCGATCACACACTACCGCACAGTAGGTGGCGGCATGCACAAGCAAAATGTGATACCAAAGAAGAAGAAGTAGTGGTCGAAAATAGGATAGTAATGACTGTATATATGAAGGGGGAGAGCTAGCTAGCTATGTGTTCAGGATTAATTTAGTTTTGATAACTTTTAGATTCTATGTTAATGGCCAAAAAATCACTACAACCAAGCAACAACTGTTGCTTGTGCTTTAGCTATCACCTTGGTAAATTGGCTACACTGCTATCTACTAGCTATCTAGTACTGCTACTAGCGGCACTTGATAACACTGGATTTACATCATCATCAATATTCGGTCTGGTTGGCTGATACCCGTAACAGTAAGTTCCTTCTAAACATGTGACAGTACAACATGTTGACCTGCTCATAACTGCAGAGCCTCAAATATAAGACCCACATGCTCTCACATACACTGAATAAAATATATGTACCTCAGTAGCACATTTAGTACACTTATTACAGTAAAACCTGTATTTATAAATCTTGCTCAAGTACCTGTGTTTTTGCCGTTAATGGTTTGAGGCATGAAGGTACCCACTGACAACGATAGATGGCAGTCTTGTACTCAGAGTGTGCTGCTAATACAAGCAGAGACACTTTTCGACGTATCCTTTGTAGTTGTTATTTCTGCTTTTCAGTTAACTTTTTTCAGAGGGCTACAGTCTTGTCTCAGATCAGATAAAAAATGCACAACACAAGACTTTCAAGTGGAGTGAGTTTCTTCAAGGGATGCTATGAATTATTGCCGATTGTGAGGTATGTACACAGAAACATCCATACACCTCCACAATCTCTAATATTTGCTGACAATACTGATGTTCACAGGGATGCATCCTCTACCAATTGCAGTCTATCATTAGAACTAGCTCTTAGAAAAAGCCCAATCGGGGACAAAAACTAGAAAGTGGGCACTGTCAGGAAATGCTACTACATATCAATGTAAATTTAGTACATACCAATAACACCTCTGGCATTGTAGCAATCCAACCCCAACCCAGTGGGTACCTCTGGCATAGAAACAGTGAACCTCTCTAGTTGTACAACCATGTGTAGCATGTTGATTGGCCTGCCTGGCCCCTCCCACCTGTTCTTCTCTTTAGTTTGCCAGCCAGCGCCACCTCCATATGAGCCCTCCATAAATCTGTGTCTGTCATGCTCCACATATGAAATGGAAGTGATGACCACTGTGATTTAGTGCTGCTGGCGCAGGCTCTGGCTGTCTGTTTTAGTAAAGCACAGGGCTCCTCTTTTTATGGCAGATCCACAGTGACATGATTCATGATGTCCTGCCTCAGAGGGTGGCAGTGCATCACAGGATCATAGGCCTGATGCACTGACACACAGGGACATATAACAATAACAATATGATGTGTATATAACAATATGATGCACTCTCACACGCTCATTCCCATACATACACAAATGAGCTAATTAAGTCATAAAATCCTCATCCATACTATAAATTCTCACATTGTGCAGCTCTTGATATACAGTACACGGTTATGTACAACCCCTGGTGGTTTCAGCACCAGCAGATCACAAACAAAGTCTGAGAGTAGAGGAGAGACTGTAAAAGGAAGGAAGCAAATGGGTCCTCATCTACATATTTCAGCAGAGTGGACCTGCTTCTCCTAAGTGGGAAATGGGGTCATTGTTTGGCCTTGTGTTTGTTCCACAGACAGTGTGACAGAGGGTTGGTCACTCAGAGAGAATGCATTGCCATTCCACATTATAGTGTTTTTATATAACATCAGGTACACTTCACACTATGGTGAGCTTCATTATAAGTGGACTGTTGAGATGTTTGAAACTCTACGAGGAAGTAAAGACTCACCTGTTGATCATATCACCCCCTCTATTTCTCTGTGGTGGGGAGTGGTGTTGTGGTCCTGCAGGTGGTCTGTAGTCCGCTCCACTGCCCCTGTCTGTCTCTCCTGGCTTGTCTGGGCCTAGGATAGCTATACTCCCAGGTTCCCCAGCTGTGCTATGGAAGGATGAGATTGTACGCAGAGCAGAGCACACCGGTAGAGGGGAGTGAGGAGAATCACAATAACCAGACTAACAGTGCAGCTATAGATTTCTGTCTGTCTGTCTGAGAAGGGTTTTTTATCATTACTACAAAGATGGTTGTTCGATTGTCGGAGATGGGAAAGGGGCAGGTGTAACACTTTATATGGCTGTAACTAGTAACAACATTGTATCAACATGTTCTCATCTCATCTCATCTGAACACATGCATCAACTCACAGAGCCTTTCTAATATCCAGTATGGTCTGGGTGTTGTGACTTGCTCAGCTACATTCTCCAGAGACAGGCGGCATGTATGTGTCATCGAGGCATAGGGGGGTGATGGTATTCTGCCACAGCTGATATTACTCCTCCACATATGTATGACCCACAACCTGCTAATGGTGCTGTGATTGACAGGAAGAGACACACGGACCTTCCCTGAGTCACTCCCCAGTCATTTCCATCACAATCAGGGAACAGCGGAGCAGGAGGGAATCAGCATCTAATGGAGGGAATGGGTGGGGAGGGGGAGGGATTTACAGCCACCTGCCAACATGAAACGCTGTATTATTAATACAACCTGGACTCAGGGGTAGACATAGAATAGTAAATGTAAATCCGGGATACTCCAATTAGTATGATATGTTACGTTTTTTTATTGGTATGTATTAATTTGTGGATGTCCATCCTCCATTTCGTATGATATGTTATGAATTTGCAAAATGTACGATATGTAACGAATTCCAATTTGTTGTGGCTAACGCTAGCCACGCTGGGCCAGTGGTTAGTGTTAAGGGTTAGGAGTTAGTTAAAGGGTTAAGGCTTGGGTTCGGGGAAGGGTTAGCTAACATGTAGTTGCAAAATGCTAAAGTTGTCCATGTTGAGATTCAAACATTCCTAATTCTAAATACTTTGGGTTGCTAGACACTCACGTTATACACCTACCCATCCACCTCGGCCAACCACCTTACTTTAGGTTTTGCATTGAGTAACCATCTACCTTATGTAACCATACCAAACGTAACACATCATACTAATTTGAGTGTCCCGGATTTACCTTTACTATTTTACATCTAGTCTATGAGACCAGGCTGTAATATTACCCCAGATGCCTTTAGGGCCACCTCAGCCACATCCTAGTCCATACAAAATGTGTTTGTTGTGTTTGTTTATTCACTGGCAGTCCGGTCTATACAAATGTTTTATCAGAATACATTCAATTAATGTAGCTAGCGAAAGCAGACAGCCTATGTGTCCCAGAGGAAAGGTAAGCTTAGTTGAGCAACCCAAAGCTCAGAATAGAGACCAGTGCTTTCTCGCTGTATTGAAAGAATGCTATTTGGGACTGACCCAGAAACCTAGTTATCAATTTTGATGTATTACAGCCTTCAGTCCAGTTCTGTAAGGGGAGGTGGAGTTAACATATGGAAGATAACAACCTGATTGGGCTGAATTGTTCTAATACAGAATCAATTACATGTAGTTTGATAAATACAATTGTTGACACAGTTATCTCCCGTTGCGGTCCATATCCTCTCCCCCTTAACCCTGCTTTTGTTACTCTATGTTAGAGCAATACATAAGTAAATGTTTTGGGGTTTTCAGCCTCTGTAACACAAATAATTGCACCCATGCTCCCAGTGCTTGCAGCAGTCGCAGCGGTCCACTGGTGCGAGTGCTTCTCGCTTTGAAGAGCCTAATAATGTGAGCACTTGTTTGGCGACGCAGCTGGCGTGTTTGACTTGGCAGGCATGCGTGTGGACAGCCCCAGGGCCGTGATGGGCCCTGCATTACATGGGGCTATTTTCCCAGTCGCACCCCAGTCAGTCTCCTCTCTGACCGAAGCAGAGCACAGTCCAACTGGTTCATAGTTGGCATGGTGCAGGCAGGGGTCTGAGAAAGATCACCCCTCACTTTGAGTTCAGCATCTGCGACTTTCTCAGAGGCAGATACAGCCAGGAGAGAGCATACGTCTCAGTCAGACCCAGTCTTATATTGTAAGATTATTTAATTTAAAAAAATTCTCACATAGATTTGGTAAAACACACCAGTTAATTTCAATCTTAAACAAATCACACTGGCCTTTTCCATGTTGAGATAGCATCTAGTGTGAATGAGAGCATTGTTCTACGGTGCTGCCTGTCTGAAGGGATTATGATTCTGAAGTTGCTGTGCTCTGTCATTCCTACTGTAACACATGAGTTGGTCAGAGTGTGACGTGTTATGCCTGTAAGCTTATTAGGAATGAGAATTCACTGACTCCTTTCTTAGGATAAGCCAACTGTAAACACTACGACATGCATGAGCGGCGAGAAGCCTGGACTACATTTGGGATTTAAGGGAAGAAAACAGGCAATAATACAGAGGGGAGAAAATCACTGCATCTGCAGAAACGTCTGCAGACAAATCACCTGATGGGAAAAAAAAGATGCTGGGATTTACATTTAGCTGTTTCCCCCTCAGTGACCATAGTTTGAGAAACATTTAGAGGCTCAGCCCGATCTTCCAGAGGAAACTTGGCGGCCCTAACCTTTTCCCTAGGTTATATGGAGCACAAGCTAGGAAATCATAGGAAATGGAAGTGAATACACTGAATAGGAATCTTTCCCCTCTCTATAACTGTGTGGTTAAATCATTGTTCACTTCATGCACGTTTAAGTTCATTCAAATTGATAGTTAAACCAATTAAATATTTAAGCTCATTCAAATTGACTGTTAAGTTAAACCAATAAACGGGGGGAAATGATTTGAGAAAGAAGAAGAGGATGAAGTTTTATAGAAGTCCAGTGGTTCTGGTATTTCTTACAGAAGAGGACACTACATAACTCTTCCTCTGTCAGCATTCCGAGGGCGGCAGGTGCTCAGGTGTGTTGACACTGAGGGCATCACAGCCACTCAAGCTGAAAATTCATTCTGTCACTTTCCTGGAGTCGGAGGAGACCAGTGCACTCTCGCTTGAAGGCCGAGGCACAATTCACTCTCTGTTAGCCTCTGGTTGGTATGTGGATTTGACAGTAACATAGACGTGTAGAGCAGTGGGAATTAAATGATTTACCTCTATGCACAGGAGCATGCTCATGCAATACACACACACATACACACTAGCAACAGACACACAAGCACACACACACCATAAATCCTCACATGTCAAATGTATTCACAATAAAGGTGTAAGGTTTACATTCTCGCCATTATCCCATGCAAATGTTAAGGTGTTACAAACATGAATACATATGCTCCCACTCGACACTGCTCTTCAGAAGGCCTACATGCTATTAAAATACCACACAACCAATTTCTTTCTTCCTCCTCACACTCTTGACTCTTCCATGCAGCCCTGAGACCTCACTGTAACCAGCATAGAGAGGGAGTAAATCTCTCGGCCCTGAGCTGTAATTAAGTTTTATGCCTGGTTGGATGGAGAGGGGTGAACCTCTGGCAGGGGCTGGATGTGTGATATCAGCCGTCATGGTGGGCCCATCAGCCTGCCAAGGTTCCAGGATTTACCCTCCATCCCCTCCTCACTGGAGCTCCTCAGGCTGGAGACTAGAGCCAGTTCATGGGGCTGAAGCATGCAGGCTGGGGGCTGTACACTGGCTTACCATTGGCTGGATTGCACAACACCACACAGCAGCAGCTGATTTCACCCCATGGAGGACAGCAGACCTTAGCTGTTTTACATGTGTTTCCCAATATTTGCACAGCAAATTCTCCAGTATTTAATCAACACTGAGAGTGTTAAATTAAAGTATCTATACAGTGTCTAGACTTTTCTGTGTTAAATTAACACACTGCTCAGTGTAAAGCCTTATTTACACATTTCCCAGAGCGCCTTTCAAGTGAACAGAGTTGCCACCCATGACTGTATTTGTTAGTGACAGACAGTCAGAGACAGCTACATACACTATATTTACAAAGTATGGGGACACCCCTTCAAATGAGTGGATTCGGCTATTTCAGCCACACCCTTCGCTGACAGGAGGATAAAATCGAGCACACAGTCATATAATCTCCATAGACAAACATCGACAGTAGAATGGTCTCACTGAAGAGCTCAGTGACTTTCAACATGGCACTGTCGTAGGATGCCACATTTCTAACAAGTCAGTTCTTCAAATTTCTGCCCTGCTAGAGCTTCCCCGTCAACTGTAAGTGCATTTATTGTGAAGTGGAAACGTCTAGGAACAACAACGGTTCAGCCGCGAAGTGGTAGGCCACACAAGCTCACAAAATGGGACCATCAAGTGCTGAAGAGCGTAGCGCCAAAAATTATCTGTCCTCAGTTGCAACACTCTCTACTACATGAAATTATATTTCAAAACACCTTACCCAACACATTGTGTGTTCCCTAAAGGTCACCACTACACCACCACATATTTACAATACAACATCCATGTGCACGTGTGTGTAGAGTGCGTGTCTTATCATGTGTATTTGTGTCTGTGCCTGAGTGTCTCTTCACAGACCCCGCTGTTCCATAAGGAGTATTTTTATCTGTTTTTTAAATCCAATTTGACTGCTTGCATCAGTTACCTGATGTGGAATAGAGTTTCATGTAGCCATGGCTCTATATAGTACTGTGCGCCTCCCATAGTCTGTTCTTGACATGGGGATTGTGAAGAGACCTTTGGTGGTATGTCTTGTGGGGTGTGCATGGGCATCCAAGCTGTGTGCTAGTAGTTTGATTAAACAGACACCTTGGTGCATTTGTAGTAGAGTTAAAATGGTTATTCCATCAAACTTCTAATTATTAGAATAGTACACAAAGCAGAACAGAACAACCAGGTTAAGGGTCAGTGGCCCAAGCCCACGAACAGGAATATTCCAAGTTCAGACAGAAGGGGGGAGTCAGATCACTATGATCGCCAGGAACTTTACTTTTGGTGTCTATTTTTAATTGTTGTGCTACTGGTGCTGCCTGTTGATGTTAGGTAGGCAGCTACAGTAACTGAATGATGTTAACATCTTCAGGTTTTGTTTCATTAAATATATTTTATTTCATCTGGGTGCTTGTGTCACCTACTAACAACCTGGTACTACCCGTAGCTCCCGTTCTCCTCTGTCCAAGAAAAACACAGAGAGAAAGGTATGTGTTGCAGATTACTCCTTTGTAGAAGTCCATAACGTGAAATAAATCAAACATCCCAAGGTTAATGCTGTAGATATTGTTACAGGGGAGTGTGAGACTATTGAAACATGTAACTTTCAGAGTTTTATTGTTGTTATTAATATAGTTTACAGAGTGCTAAAAGTACTGCTGTTGCTAGCTAGCATGCCTTTCTGTGATGTAGACGTTTAGCTGTGCTGCCGACCTGTGCTGGCATTGCATTATGGGCGATGTAGTTTGGTCCTCTACGGTCTGAATGGAATAGAGGCGATTTCACGTTGTAACTTGTTTATGTTGCAGTGTTTTTGTACATGATTTGTTGTATTTTAATACTGTCAACACTGAAAGCACCTAGCAATGTATTGGGGATGTGAGACAGGATATGTGTTTTACCTTCATGTTCCTGTGTGGAACAACTTGTTAGATGATGCATTGGAGACTGTGTTCCTGTCCTGTCTTTTCACAATACTATTGCAGGTATGGCTCTATTGTCTAAGAATTAAGACTATACATTCTTTGTATTAAGGATTGGTTATTATTTTAAACTATACATTATGGCTTTATGTATGAATGTGATTGTGTGAGTCCGAGAAAACACTGAGAGAGAACAACTTGTCAGATGGTGCGTTGGAGACTGATGTGTTCCTGTCCTGTCTTTTCACAATACTATTGCAGATCAACATAAAAGCCTAAAAGACAGCCGTGGCGTCGCTCTTCATTTCTTGGTTCTCCTGTGGTACATAAGAAACCCTCTACACATTCAGCATGTCAACACTTCCTACAGAAACAAGTAATGATGAAGTCAATCTCTCATACACTTTGCGCCATGAGAGATTTACATGCATATTATTAATGTTAGCTCTCCGTGTACATTTAAGGGCCCGCTGTGCTAACCTGTTCTGAGCCAATTGTAATTTTCCAAGGTCCCTCTTTGTGGCACCTGACCACATGACTGAACAGTAGTCCAAGTGTGACAAAACTAGAGCCTGTAGGACCTGCCTTGTTGATAGTGTTAAAAAGGCAGACTTCTCCACATCTTAGTTACTGCTATATCAACATGTTTTGACCATGACAGTTTACAGTCCAGACGCTACACTTGGCGTCACAACCAAGCAAAAACCTTGCGTCCGCCCTGGAGGACAAGCGAGCTGCCACCAACTTCCTACCACCCCCAGCAGCATCACACACCTTATGGACGACCTTTGTCAGTGAAGGGGCTAAACCACCGAAGAGCGGCTCTACACCATTAGAGCGAGACCAGCTGCGCTTGGCCCGCGACTGCAAATGCTAGCTGACATTGGCCGGCAACTTGTGTTTCCTCCGGAGATCGCAACCACCACCCTAAGACCTGACATGGTGCTCTGGTCCCGTTCGCTCAAGAAGGTCTTCATCATTGAGCTCACAGTACCCTGGGAGGACTCAGTAGATTAGGCTTATGAGCGAAAACATCTGCGCTATGCCGATCTAGCTGCCGAAGCACGGCATCATGGCTGGAACACAGAAGTCCGACCAGTGGAGGTGGGCTGCAGAGGTTTTGTGGCAACATCTACAACCAGACTGCTTAGAGACCTGGGAATTAAGGGACAGAGCCAGTGTTCGGCAATCAAAGCTGTATCGGAGGCGGCAGAAGGCAACAGTCCAGCAGCAGTCCAGTGGCTCTGGATGAAGAGGAAAGACCACAGCTGGGCCCCGAAGTGAGAGGGCCATGAGGTATGCGGTCAACAATGCTTGACTCAGGGAGGAGGACGCCCCTGCCATGCATAGTCCCATGGGATGTTGGCTATCAACAACAAGGCAACTCCTATGACTAATTGGGAATGGGACGCAAGCGTAGGATTGATCACCCTGTCGTTGGCCGCCTTTGGGGAGGGTGTATAGTGTAAAAGGCCGAAACACCCTAGGAACCAAAGGTACACTACGGACGATGCGCTCCCCAAATTTCACCAGGCTCACTGTTCATGAACTCTTGGAAGTGCTTGCACAAAAGATAGTAACATCTCATCCTGTGTTCTTGGAATCTGAATATCTGGACTTGTCCAGTGACTGCTGAGAAAGATCAGCTGACAACAGGGGAAAGTCCTTGTGGCGGCACGGAGAGACGGCTGACAGGAGGGATAGACCCCACTGGGACAGTCATGGGGTAGCTTCCCATTCTGTAGTTTCCCATGCTTTGCAGTATGTTGGAAACACCCACTTTAGCTACAGAAAGTCAACATACAAGAATACCCCTAGAGTCTGCGAGAGCGGGGGCGGAAGATGACTCATCAGCTGACAACATGGTAACGACTGGACCGGAAACGACTACGAGTAATGAGAGCACATCACAACAGAACACCACAGCAACTGTCACAAGTTCCGCTGCAACAGCGGGCCACAAACAGATGCAGGTATGTGTCTGTGGTTGGAGGAAAGTTACATCACACCATGGGTTGAGGATCCACCAGGGGAAGAAGGGGTGTTTGGGTAAAGAGAAACAGAGGCCTCGCATTGATTACTTTCTGCGAAAGCGATCAAATCAGTCGAATGAAGCACATCCACTGGACGCAAACCATAGTTTGCAGTGCATCAGTACCACTGTCATGGAGGACGTAAACTCAAGCACCGAAGTAACAACTGAGGTGGAACCAACAACAGGAGTGGAACTCACCCAGCCTCCCAGACCTGCAGTCGAGAGGAGACTACCAGGGCACAGACCGTATGTGAAGTGGCCTGGTGCCAGTAACAAGAAGTTGTGGGAAACAGTGAATACTGACCTTACCTTGACCCTCGAGAAACTTCGAGGCACAATGGAGAAGAAGTTGGAGAGGATGGGGGACATCATCTATGAGTACGGGGCAGAAAGCTTTGGAGTGCAAGAGGCAAAAGGCGGGAGAAAGGTTCCAACCCCACCAGTTTCCAGGAGGAAACAAGAAATCAAGCGCCTCGTTAAAGAAAGGAGACAGCTTAAGAAACAGTGGAAGAAGGCCTCGGAAGTGGAAAAGGAGGGCATAGAGGCACTTCAGGCTGACATCAAAACCCGGTTGGCATCCCTCCGTAGAGCAGAGAACCTACGGAAACGCAGAAGGAAGAAAGAACAAACTAAAACTCGATTCTATAAAGATCCCTTCAAGTTCCTTAAAAGTCTCTTCACAAAGGAAAAAAGCGGAGCTCTAAAAACAACAAAGAAAGACCTAGAGGAGCACCTGAGAACAACAAACTTTGACTCAAAGCGACATGAACATCTGGCCATCCCATCAGATATCCCACCCATTGAACCCCCGGAACATCATATTGAGACCAGCCCTCCGACATGGAAAGAGGTGGAAAACACAGTTTGACAGGCAAGAACAGCATCAGCCCCGGGGCCAAATGGAGTCCCGTACAAAGTGTATAAGAATGCACCAGACGTCCTGAGGTTCCTCTGGAGGCTTATGAGAACAGCTTGGCAAAAGAAGATAATACCCAAAGTGTGGCGTAGGGCAGGAGGGGTCCTGATCCCTAAGGAGAAGGATGCAGTGAACATCAGCCAATTCCGCCCAATCTCCTTACTGAATGTCGAGGGTAAAATCTTCTTTAGGGTCATTGCCCAGAGGATGGCCGAGTACCTGCAAAGGAATGCGTACATCGATACATCTGTACAGAAGGCAGGAATATCAGAGTTCTCTGGCTGCTTGGAACATTCCAGCATGATCTGGCACCAGATCCAAATAGCCAAGGTGGAGAAAAGGGACCTCCATGTAGTCTTCCTCGACCTCGCCAATGCATTTGGCTCTGTGCCCCATGAACTCCTGTGGTCTGCCTTCAGATTTTTCCACATACCGGACACCATCACAACCCTGGTGAAGTCGTACTTCCAGGATCTGCAGTTCTGCTTCACCACCTCAGAGTTCACCACCTCATGGCAGTGCCTGAATGTAGGTATAATGGCGGGATGTACCATTTCTCCGTTGGCATTCATAATGGCAATGGAGGTTATCATCAGATCCTCAAAATGGGTTGCTGGTGGACAGCGAGTCGACTCTGGTTTCCGCCTCCCTCCACTCAGAGCCTACATGGACGACATTACAACATTGACCACCACTGTCCCATGCACCAGGAGACTGCTCAGAAAACTTGAGGAGAACATCAGCTGGGCCCGTATGAAGATTAAACCATCCAAGTCACGCAGCATCTCGATTGTGAAGGGAGTACTCTCTGACCTGAAATTCTTCACCGGAGATGACCAAATCCCAACAGTGTCTGAGCAGCCGGTAAAAAGCCTTGGAAGGTGGTCTGATGCAAGCCTGAAGGACAAAGACCAGATGCAACAGCTGTGCAAAGACATCAGTAGCAGCCTACAGTCCATCGACAACACCCAGCTACCTGGAAAGTTAAAGGCCTGGTGTCTGCAGTTTGGTCTCCTACCCCGGGTGTTGTGGCCCCTAGCAGTGTATGAGGTTCCAATCTCAACAGTGGAGAAGGTGGAAAGAGGAATCACAGGCTACTTAAAGAAGTGGCTCGGAGTTCCACGATGCCGTACCACCATAGGCCTCTATGGAGATGGTGTCCTCAAGCTGTCCCTCACCAGTCTAACAGAGGAATTCAAGTGTGCAAAAACCAGGCTCCAGATGACACTGAATGAATCTCGAGACCCAGTGGTGAGCAACAACGTCCTGACCTTGGCAACTGGGTGCAAATGGAGGCCAGGAAAAGCATTCCAGGAGGCAACAGCAGCCCTCAGACATGCCGACATTGTGGGTCATGTTCAGCAAGGGAGAGGAGGCCTTGGGCTAACTAGCCGTGCTGCTTGGAGTAAGGCCACTGCACCAGAGCGGCGGAAGATGGTAGTGCAGGAAGTACGCCATCAGGAGGAGGCTGCAAGGTGGGCCAAGGCAGTCTCTCTTGCCAAACAGGGACAGTGGACTCGATGGGACAGTGTGGAGAAGAGGAAGATCAGCTGGAAGGATCTGTGGGCCATGGAAGCGAGGCGGTTGAGCTTTTCCATCAGAGCAACATATGACGTCCTTCCAACACCAGTTAATCTTCACCAATGGTATGGTGAAGATCCGGACTGTGCCCTCTGTTCCATGCCAGCCAACCTCAGGCACATTCTCACAGTGTGCAAAACAAGCCTCACCCAAGGATGCTACACTTGGCGTCACAACCAAGTCCTTAAAAACCTTGCGTCCGCCCTGGAGGACAAGCGAGCTGCCACCAACTCCCTACCACCCCCAGCAGCATCACACCCCTTACGGACAACCTTTGTCCGCGAAGGGGCTAAACCACCGAAAATCAGCTCTACACCATTAGAGCGAGACCAGCTGCGCTTGGCCCGCGACTGGAAAATGCTAGCTGACATTGGCCGGCAACTTGTGTTTCCTCCGGAGATCGCAACCACCACCCTAAGACCTGACATGGTGCTCTGGTCCCGTTCGCTCAAGAAGGTCTTCATCATTGAGCTCACAGTACCCTGGGAGGACTCAGTAGATTAGGCTTATGAGCGAAAACATCTGCGCTATGCCGATCTAGCTGCCGAAGCACGGCATCATGGCTGGAACACAGAAGTCCGACCAGTGGAGGTGGGCTGCAGAGGTTTTGTGGCAACATCTACAACCAGACTGCTTAGAGACCTGGGAATTAAGGGACAGAGCCAGCGTTCGGCAATCAAAGCTGTATCGGAGGCGGCAGAAGGCAGCAGTCAGTGGCTCTGGATGAAGAGGAAAGACCCCAGCTGGGCCCTGAAGTGAGAGGGCCAGGAGGTATGCGGTCAACAATGCTTGACTCAGAGAGGAGGACGCCCCTGCCATGCATAGTCCCATGGGATGTTGGCTATCAACAACAAGGCAACTCCTATGACCAATTGGGAATGGGATGCAAGCGTAGGATTGATCACCCTGTCGCTGGCCGCCTTTGGGGAGGGTGTATAGTGTGAAAGGCCGAAACACCCTAGGAACCAAAGGTACACTACTGACGATGCGCTCCCCAAATTTCACCAGGCTCACTGTTCATGAACTCTTGGAAGTGCTTGAACAAAGGATAGTAACATCTCATCCTGTGTTCTTGGAATCAGGGTTACTTGCTAAATTTCCACATGATTTATTATTTAGTTTTAGTTGAGATTTATGGTTTAGTGAATGATTTGTCCCAAATACAATGCTAGTGTCATGTGGCCAGTGGCATGTCATTAGTAAAGATTGAAATAAGTATGGGGCCTGGACAGCTGCCCTTGGTATTTCTTTTTTTTGTTGCAGAGGCTTCTATTAAAGAACACCCACTGTGTTCATTTAGACAGGTAACTCTTTATCCACAATATAGCAGGGGGTGTAAAGCCATAACACATAAATTTTTCCATCAGCAGACTATGATCGAAAATGTCAAAAGACGCACTGAAGTCTAACAAAAGAGCTCCCGCAATATTTTATCATTAATTTATCTCAGCCAATCATCAGTCATTTGTGTAAGTGATATGCTTGTTGAATGTCCTTCCCCATAAGCGTGCTGAAAGTCTATTGTCAATTTGTATACACTAAAATAGCATTGTATCTGGTATCTGTTTTTTTTCTCCAAAAGTTTACTAAGGTCCATGCTGATTGGTCGGCTATTTGAGCCAATTAAGGGGGCTTTACTATTCTTGGGTAGTGGAATTACAGTCATTTTCTTAATGGGTGCTTATTAGTAACTTGGATAAGCAATTTCATAAATGTGTCACGTCCATTAACTGGTTGCTCCTCATTGCACACCACAGACCAACAAATATTATTTACATCAACAACATAGGAATCATTACAAAACATATTGTATGACCTCTTATACGCTATATGACTTCACCTGGTTTAAATGCTATTTCTAGAGACAATATCTCTTTCATTATAACTATATGCACAGGTTTACCCACACTGTATTCACATCCTACTATACATTTGTCTGTACATTATGCCTTGAATATATTCTACCTTGCCCAGAAATCTGCTCCTTTTACTCTCTGTTCTGAACGTACTAGGCGTCCAGTTCTGTTAGCCTTTAGCAGTACCCTTATCCTACTCATCCTCTGTTCCTCTGGTGATGTAGAGGTTAATTCAGGCCCTGCAGTGTCTACCTCCACTCCCATCCCCCAGGCTCTCTCATTTGTTGATTTCTGCAACCGTAAAATCCTTGGTATCATGCATGTTAACATTAGAAGCCTCTTCCCAAAGTTTGTTTTATTCACTGCCCTAGCACACTCCAACAATCCGGATGTCCTAGCCGTGTCTGAATCCTGGCTTACGAAAACCACCAAAAACCTTAAAATTTCCATTCCTAACTATAACATTTTCCGACAAGATAGAACTGCCAAAGGACGCGATGTTGCAATTTACTTCAAAGATAACCTGCAGAGCTCTGTCTTACTATCCAGGTCTGTACCCAAACAATTTCAGCTTCTACTTCTAAAAATGAACCTTTCCAGAAACAAGTCTCTTACCGTTGCCGCTTGCTACAAGACCACCCTCTGCCCCCAGCTGTGCCCTCGACACCATATGTGATTTGATTACCCCCCATCTATCTCCTGAGCTCGTGCTGCTAGGTGACCTAAACTGGGACATGCTTAACACCCCGGCCATCCTACAATCTAAGCTTGATGCCCTCAATCTCACACAACTTATCAATGAACCTACCAGATATAACCCCAAATCCGTAAACACGGGCACCCTCATAGATATCATCCAAACTAACTCACCCTCCAAATACACCTCTGCTGTTTTCAACCAAGATCTCAGCGATCACTGCCTCATTGCCTGCATCCGTAATGGGTCTGCGAGCAAACGACCACCCCTCATCACTGTCAAACGCTCCCTAAAACACTTCTGCGAGCAGGCCTTTCTAATCGACCTGGCCGGGGTATCCTGGAACGACATTGACTTCATCCCGACAGTAGAGGATGCCTGGTTATTCTTTAAAAGTGCCTTCCTCACCATCTCAAATAGGCATGCCCCATTCAAAAAATGTAGAACCAGGCATAGATATAGCCCTTGGTTCACTCCAGACCTGTCTGCCCTTGACCGGCACAAAAACATCCTGTGGCATTCTGCATTAGCATCGAATAGCCCCGGTGGTATGCAACTTTTCAGGGAAGTTAGGAACCAATATACACAGGCAGTTAGGAAAGCTAAGGCTAGCTTTTTTAAACAGAAATTTGCATCCTGCAGAACAAACTCAAAAAAGTTCTGGGACACTGTAAAGTCCACAGAGAATAAGAGCACCCAGCTACCCACTGCGCTAAGGCTAGAAAACACTTTTACAACTGACAAATCCACTATAATTGAGAATTTCAATAAGCATTTCTCTACGGCTAGCCATGCTTTCCACCTGGCTACCCCTACCCCGGTCAACTGCCCGGCACCCTCCACAGCAACCCGTCCAAGCCCCCACCATTTCTCCTTCACCCAAATCCAGATAGCTGATGTTCTGAAAGAGCTGCAAAATCTGGACCCCTACAAATCAGCCGGGCTAGACAATCTGGACCCTCTCTTTCTTAAATTATCTGCAGAAATGTTGCAACCGCCATTACTAGCCTGTTCAACCTCTCTTTCATATTGTCTGAGATTCCCAAAGATTGGAAAGCTGCCGCGGTCATCCCCCTCTTCAAAGGGGGAGACACTCTAGACCCAAACTGCTACAGACCTATATCTATCCTACCCTGCATCTCTAAGGTCTTCAAAGCCAAGTTAGCAAACAGATTACTGCCCATTTTGAATCACATCGTACCTTCTCCGCTATGCAATCTGGTTTCCGAGCTGGTCATGGGTGCACATCAGCCACGCTTAAGGTCCTTAATTAACGATATCCTAACCGCCATCGATAAGAGACATTACTGTGCAGCTGTATTCATCCACCTGACCAAGGCTTTCGACTCTGTCAATCACCACATTGTTATTGGCAGACTCAACAGCCTTGGTTTCTCAAATGATTGCCTCGCCTGGTTCACCAACTACTTCTCTGATAGAGCTCAGTGTGTCAAATCGGAGGGCCTGTTGTCCGGACCTCTGGCAGTCTCTATGGGGATGCCACAGGGTTCAATTCTCAGGCCGACTCTCTTCTCTGTATACATCAATGATGTCGCTCTTGCTGCTGGTGATTCTCTAATCCACCTCTATGCAGACAACACCATTCTGTATACTTCTGGCCCTTCTTTGGACACTGTGTTAACTAACCTCCAGACGAGCTTCAATGCCATTCAACCTTCCTTACGTGGCCTCCAACTGCTCTTAAACGCAAATAAAACTAAATGCATGATATTCAACCGATCATTGCCCACACCTGCCCGCCCATCCAGCATCACTACTCTGGACGGCTCTGACTTAGAATACGTGGATAACTACAAATACGTAGGTGTCTGGCTAGACTGTAAACTCTCCTTCCAGACTCACATTAAGCATCTCCAATCAAAAATGTAATCAAGAATCGGCTTCCTATTTCACAACAAAGCTTCTTTCACTCATGCTGCCAAACATACCCTCGTAAAACTGACCATCCTACCTATCCTTGGCTTCGGCGATGTCATCTATAAAATAGCCTCCAACACTCTACTCAGCAAACTGGATGTAATCTATCACAGTGCCATCCGTTTTGTCACCAAAGCCCCATATACTACCCACCACTGCAACCTGTATGCTCTCGTTGGCTGACCCTTGCTTCATACTCGTCGCCAAACCCACTGGCTACAGGTTATCTATAAGTCTCTGCTAGGTAAAGCCCCGCCCTATCTCAGCTCGCTGGTCACCATAGCAGCACCCACTCGTAGCACACGCTCCAGCAGGTATATCTCACTGGTCACCTCCAAAGCCAATTCCCCCTTTGGTCGCCTTTCCTTCCAGTTCTCTGCTGCCACTGACTAGAACGAACTGCAAAAATCACTGAAGCTGGAGATTCCCATCTCCCTCACTAGCTTTAAAAACCAGCTGTCAGAGCAGCTCACAGATCACTGCACCTGTTCATAGCCCATCTGTATACAGCCCATCTATCTACCTCATTCCCATACTGTATTTATTTATTTTTCACCTTTTGCACCACAGTATCTCTACTTGCACATTCATCTTTTGCACATCTACCATTCCAGTGTTTAATTGCCATATTGTAATTACTTCGCCACCATGGCCTATTTATTGCCTTAACTCCCTTATTTGACCTAATTTGCACTCACTGTGTAAAGACTTTGTTTTCTTTTTTTCTACTGTATTATTGACTGTATGTTTTGTTGATTCCATGTGTAACTCTGTGTTGTTGTATGTGTCGAACTGCTATGCTTTATCTTTGCCAGGTCGCAGTTGCAAATGAGAACTTGTTCTCAACTAGCTTACCTGGTTAAATAAAGGTGAAATAAAATAAAAAAATATCAGGCCCAGACTTTGGATCTTTAGTTTTCCTAGATATGGCTGCTATGTTGTGATCACTACAGCTGATGGATTTGGATAGTGCTTTAAAGGAAATCTTTGCAGTGTTAGTAAAAATGTGATCAATACATGTTGATGATTTCATTATTGTGCTGTTTGCAACTACCCTGCTAGGCTGACTGATAACATGAAGCAGGTTGCATGCACTAGTTACAGTTTGTAGCTTTCTCTTGAGTGGGCAGCCTGATGAAAGCCCGTCAATATTTAAATCACCCAGAAAATATACCTCATATACATAATCAAGCATTTCATACATTATTCAGATACTGACTGTTAGCACTTGGTGGTCTATAGCAGCTTCCCACCAGAATTGGCTTAAGTGAGGCAGATCTACCTGTAGCCATATTACTTCATCACTATTTAACATGAGATCCTCTCTAAGTTTTATAGGAATGTGGTTCTGAATATAAACGGCAACACCTCCACCTTTGCATTTCTGTCTTTTTTGTAGATGTTATAACCATGTTTTTCTACCACTGTATCATCAAAGGTATTAGCTAAGCTACATATGTTAACATGGGCTATTTTTAGCACTTTTCTGGGATGCTTGATTGTTTTAATTGCTTTACTGGGAAGCTTAGCAGAAGTATACATGCTCATGTTATTTATGTTAGTGCAGGGTGAGCTGCACACAGTGGACTTCCTACTAGGGCACACCGCCTCAGTGCTAATAGTATAACTGTGGTTCATTGGCACATGATTAATGCATGCAATAGCTGTGGGATCAGCAGAGGAATTCAGGGCAGATAGAGGGACATAAATTAGGTTACTTACATTGTGTCTTCCAATGCCCCTGGGAAAATGTACATTTGCTGAAGCATTATGACAACTAATCATACAATGGTAGAGATTAACTGAGCTGGGCTTGGGTCATTTAGGTCATTGTCTCAATGCAGCCTTATAATGCTGTGAAAGGAACTAGGAACCCAAATTATTTGGGTGGATCCCATCCTCCTTATAAAATAAGCTTTTTTTCCCAGAAGGTATCAAAATGGTCAATAAACACCCACAGAGCTGCAATAGTCTCGTAGCCAGTTATGAAGGGCTAAAAGTGTTGAAACGTTCAATGCCACAATTTAGGGAGGGCAGGGGGCCAGAGATTATGGGGCGTTTGTTGGTGTCAAGCAATGACCCAATCAGTTCTTTAAAATCCATCTTCAGTGGTTCTGAGCTGCCTTTCATAATGCCATTGAAGCCCACATGATCTACAGTATGATATATTCAATATTCAAGTTTGGGAGCAGCTTGTTGATGTCCTGATGCAGGTTTATAATGTTTGGGAGCAGCTTGTTGATGTCCTGATGCAGGTTTAAAATGTTTGGGAGCAGCTTATTGATGTCCTGATGCAGGTTTAAAATGTTTGGGAGCAGCTTATTGATGTCCTGATGCAGGTTTAAAATGTTTGGGAGCAGCTTATTGATGTCCTGATGCAGGTTTATAATGTTTGGGAGCAGCTTGTTGATGTCCTGTACTCATGCTCCTGGATAGCACAAAGCTTCTGCTCCAGGGACTGAGACATTTCTCACCATTGAACTGCCCAATATAATGGCCAGAGAAGAGAATGGAGAAATCCGCTCATTCCTACCCCTCACACAATTTGTTGAACCTTTCACGGGCCCACGAGAAGCAGGATAGCATACGCCCTCTGCTACCAGCGATAGGTTCAGACCTCCCACAGCTGGCAGTGCCCCATCAGATCCAGAGAGAGGGAAAAGAGACGAATTTGATGACAAACCGCTGCTGGATTCAGAGTAGACACAAGCAGTCTCAGCGATGAAGGCGCAGGTAGATCAGGTACCAGTGCAGCAAAGCTATTCCTTATGTCAATCTGCTCCAAACCTCTCGCAGACACTCCAGTCTGCTTAGCAGCATGCAGCTGCCTTCGGTTTCCACGACTTGTGACATGGGATCAGCCCTCTTTGTTTTATGTTTACATCCTTACAAGAGGGAGGATAAGCAGATGGAGACAACTTCCTTGGCAGGAAAGTTCCAGGTAGCACTGGCCATTTGGATAGGGACAGATGACAAGGCGTGAAAACATCCATCAGGCCCTAGCGGCATCCAGGCATAGGAGAAAGTTCCAATTAGCATTTTCCCCATAAATTCGCACAGAATTGAGATGTGTTTGCTAAGCATAGCCACCTCATTCCTATAATCCTCTGTTAGCAAATAATTGCCACATTGGAACTCCATATTGTCTATATTGTCCTGGTTAAGAGCGTAATAAACACAGCTTCTACAGCACTGGAAATGTGCATTAGCTATTCCAGGCGAAGCGGACTCCATTGCAACCTAGCTAGCTAGCAGACTAGTTGGTAGCAGGTGTTGAGACAAACCCTTATGAACCAAATAAAAATATAACAAAAAAGTGTCTACACTGGAAAAACCATTTCAGTAATGGGTGTAACAAGTCCAAGTAACAGATTGGATTAGTTTAGACAAAATTATGTTATTTACATTTGACTAGTATAAGTTAAATTAATCAATCAATGTACATGCAAAAACATATATACAGTGTATGTATAATTTTTTTTAGCTAAAAATCTACCTGCAATAGAGCATTCTGGGAAATATGATAATGTTGAGTGTGGTTTTGGTTTACACTGGTTATTAACACCAACACTTGTGTTCTTTTACGCCAATGAGTGTTAACTTAACACTTACATCAACACTCAAATTATTACATGGAAAAATCACCCCAAGGTAACACTGACCAATTTGCTGTGTCCTCAAGACAAACAAGGCCTTGTCTTTGTTTCCCACATGCAGCGTGCTTGTTCTAACTACCCTCTGCTCAAATGAACTCTCCCACGTGTGACAGACAGTGTGGCCTTGGGCGGCATACAGAACCTATCACCACCACCTCCTCCAGATGGGTTTTCAAAATCTAGGCAGAGCTGGGATTTCTGCACACAACTCCCAGCTCTCTTAGGAGCTAGTGTTGACAAGGTCTGCCTAATTGTAAATTGTAAAATCACCATAACATGATTGTGAAACGTTTCGTCTCGTTCAGCCTGTCTTGTTGGTCAGGGAATAGACAAGCAACAAGTAATCATAATGCTTTGATAGACATACATTACTGTATTAGTATACACCATTTATCACATGTATCTGCATGGTCCTCTTACTGTGACATGGACTTATTCTGTTGTGCTTGAGGGGCAGCAGAGGAACTGAACATTATAGACATAAAAGGATATCCTTTCAGATGGAGTTATGTATAGTGCAAGTGGCCCTTCCTTAACAAGACGGATTTCTCCTGCAGGTCTCCTCTCTCCTCCTCGTTCACCAGGACTCCAACTTCCTCCACTTCCTCCGTTCTGAGATAGATCAGGACATTCTCAAGAAGGGGGGGCGAGGACCTCCATTTATCCTACCTGTCTGACCCTTCTGGAAGAGTAGTGCTCCTCCTAATACCCCCCTCCATCCCCCTCTTTCTTTCCCTGTAGCCCTTTCCTTTGGCTGCGTTCAGACTGTTTGAGGCCATGTGGTGTTTAAAGCGCCACCGGGGAAATCTCCCTCGCTACTCCTCACTTCATCTGAAATTAATCCTGGCCGTCTGAAAGAGGAGATGATTTTGAGGAGGCAGGGTGGGAGAATTGAGGCATGGCATGAACGGTGCTCCACTATGTAGCCAGGCCCCATGTGGTCCTGATCTTACTCTGAGACCTTTGAACAGCAGAGCAGAGAGGAAAGTTAAGATGGCAGGAAGTTTCTAGGTTCCATTGGGGGAACAGTTTCATTCCACAACAGAGTACCTGTCATGACCTGTAACCTGATAGCATGTATCTGAACCATGATATTCATGAGGATAGCTTTCCTAGTGTTATGAGGAGCGGAGCAGGTGAACCCAAGAGCAGACTGGGATAAGGTAACCAAGGTATTTATTGAAAAACAGGATGAATATGAGCTGCAGGGCAGGGAAAGCTCGCTTTGGTTGCAGGGAGCCAGGTACTGAGGCTAGAGCAAGGGGAGTTGGGGCTGGGTAAGCAGGTCCGGAGAGGAATCCAAGGAAGCAGTAGAGTAGGGGTCCAGGACAGGGTAGCAGGACTGACGAGACATGGGACTGGAGACAGGGACCAGAATCAGAGCGGACTGAATTTTAGCAGAGAGGAAAACAGAGTCAGGCAAGGGAAAACAGGCACAACATGGAAACAGGATCTATGCGGGAACAAACGGCTAAAAACGCAGACTGACTGAGCTGAGGTTACGATCTGGCAGCGTGGAAGTGGCAGGGCAGAGTATTTGTAGAGGTCTTGATTATGGAACAGGTTGCAGCTGGTGGGGTTCTGCTCTGCCTCCAGCACACCTGTCTCCGCCCACACAATCACAAAGAGAAAGAGGGAGAGAGCACTGGGGGAATGCCGGCAGGTTAGGGAGACACAGGATGAGCAGTAGAGGGCACCTTTGGGCGCCCGACCAGACTTATCTGGGTGTGAGGTATAGAATGCACGGAGGGGTACAGAATATGACGGCAGGGAACGCAGCAGTGCTCCTCAGGCCAGTATCCTTCCCAGTCCACCAGGTACTGCCAGCCGTGATCCTGACGGCGCACGTCCAGAAGCTGCCGAACGGTCTCGGCAGGATGGTAGGATGGTCATTGATGAGCCGAGGGGGTGGAGGAGCTGCTGCAGGAGGAGACAGGGGACTGGAATTGATGGAAGGTAGGTTGGATCTTGAGAGAGGTTGGGAGTTTCAGGTGCACAGTAGAGGGGTTAATGACATGATCCATTTCAAAGGGACCAATGAATCGGGGGGAAAACTTCTTAGAAGCCACCTTCAATGGCAGGTCCTTCGATGAGAGTCATACCTTTTGGCCTGGAGTGTAGATGGGAGCTGAGGCACGGCGACAGTTAGCTTGGAACTGGGTCCTGGAGGAGGCACATAGAAGGGCAGCCTGGCCTTCCTCTAGGTGCGATGACAACGGTGCATGTGGTCATGGACTGAGGGAACCACCACCTAGACCTCTTGGGCAGGGCCCCCAAAAAAATCGGAATGTTTTTTCCTCTGGGTTTCACCTGCTACATAAGTTCTGTTATACTCACAGACATGATTCAAACAGTTTTAGAAACTTCAGAGTGTGTTCTATCCAAATCAATTATAAATATACTAATAATATGCATATCTTATCTTCTGGGGATGAGTAGCAGGCTGTTGAATTTGGGTATGCATTTCATCCGAATGTGAAAATACTGCCCCCTGTCACCAAGAAGTTAACAAAAAGCTTATTCTCCAATAGCCGTTGGAGAACTTGGCGAGCGTGTTGCTGGTGAGCCTCAGAGTCTGTAGAAAAAATAGACAAAAACGAAGTGTCCAATCACATCCCTAAGTACATCATTGACTAGGCTCTGGAAAACAGCAGGGGCATTAGTGAGACCAAAAGGCATGTCCAAATACTCAGTGTCCAAGTGGTGTGTTGAATGCTGGTTTCCACTCGCCCCCCTCTCTGATGAGGACAAGGTGGTCGGCATTCCGGAGGTTGAGTTTGGTGAACACCGTGGCACCATGGAGGTGGGCAAAAGCAGAACTGATGAGTGGCAAGGGGTACTTGTTCTTCACAGTGATATTATTCAACACACGGAAGTCTATGCACTGCCTCAGCGACCCATCCTTTTTCTTTACAAAGAGAAAACAGCACCCACTGGGGAGAAAAACCTGATATGTCCTGCAGCCAGGGAATCCTGGATGTACCCCTCCTTAGCCTCGTGCTCAGGGCAACAGAAGTTATACAACCGGCTACAGGGGAGTGGAGCTCTAGGCTGGAGGTCAATGGTGCAGTTGTACGGCCGATGAGGCGGAAGGGCGTGGTGCTTGTTGAACACACGAGCTAGATCGTGATACTCGAGAGGAACTGATGACAGGTCCGGAATTCTGGAATGGACTGGGGCACAGAAAAGGCAGGGGCAAGGGCAGAACGAAGACAATTTGAGTGACAAAATTAACTCCAAGTGGTTATCTTTCCGGTGGTCCAGTCAATCTGTGAATTTTGCAGCTTTAACCTTTCTAGCGCGACAACATTCTGCTGAAAAGGCAACGCGCGAAATTAATTTTATTTGTATTTTTTATATATACCTTTCACACATTAACAAGTGCAATACAGCAAATGAAAGATAAACATCTTGTTAATCTACCCATTGTGTCTGATTTAAAAAATGCTTTACAGCTAAAGCACAACATATGATTATGTTAGGTCATAGCCAAATCGAAAAAACACACAGCCATTTTTCCAGCCAAAGCTAGGTGTCACAAAAAGCAGAAATATAGATCAAATGAATCACTAACCTTTGATGATCTTCATCAGATGACACTCATAGGACATCATGTTACACAATACATGTATGTTTTGTTCGATAATGTGCATATTTATATAAAATAATCGCAGTTTATATTGACGCCTTATGTTCAGTAATGTTTTGATTCCAAAACTCATAATAATACTCATAATAAACATTGATAAAAGATACAAGTGTTATTCACAGAATTAAAGATAGACTTCTCCTTAATGCAACCGCTGTGTCAGATTTTTTTTTTACTTTAGGGAAAAAGCATAATCTGAGAACGGCGCTCAGATCTCAGGTCTTATGAGCCCCTCCTTTATAGTAGAATCCTCATTCAAGTTTCTAAAGACGGTTGACATCTAGTGGAAGCCGTAGGTAGTGCAACTTTATCCATATCTCAATGTGTATTCGGTAGGCCAAGCTTTGAAAAACTACAAACCTCAGATTGCCCACTTCCTGGTTGGATTCTTCTCAGGTTTTCGCCTGCCATATGAGTTCTGTTATACTCACAGACATCATTCAAACAGTTTTAGAAACTTCAGAGTGTTTTCTATCCAATACTAATAATAATATGCATATATTAGCATATGGGACAGAGTAGGAGGCAGTTCACTCTGGGCATGCTGTTTATCCAAAAGTGAAAATGCTGCCCCCTATCCCAAAAAGGTTAACGAAGGATGGCCAAGAACCAGGGGAGAGTGAGGGAAGTCAATTATGTAGAGACTGATACTTTCCTGGTGATTCCCAGAGAGACGCAGTATGATAGTTCTATCACAGACACAGGCGAGGAGCTGTCCGTTGAGAGCGTTCGCATCGAGGGGTGAATCGAGTGGAACAGTGTCCAGGTCCAACTGGAAAACGGCACCTCGGTCCAGGAAGCTCTCATCGACGCCCAAGTTGATGAGGGCAGGCAGAGGAAAAGCCTGGCTCTGCCACACAAGGATGCCATCTAGCAAAGGTCTGGGGGAGATGGGCAGGCGATTTGGCTCAACAGTATAACCCCCACAACTGCTGTGCCACCTCCTTTTGCTGGCCGCAGGGAACAAGTGGAGGTGAAGTGAACAACCTGGCCATAGTATAGGCAGCTCCTAGTTCTGATTCGCCGCTGCCTCTCCTTAGGTAAGAGACGGGCCCGGCCGAGCTGCATGGGTTCATGTTCTGGAAGAGACTCGGAGGAGGAGAACCAAGCAAAGAAGCAGATGTAGTGATGGGGCATGCAACCCTACCTGCCCTCTCCCTCCGACGCTCACGGAGACGGTTGTCGATCGGATGGCGAGAGAGATGAGCTCCTCGGTTCCATCAGGCTCATACCTGGACACCAACTCATCCTTGATGGTCTCAGTGACAGCTTGCTGGCACGGGCCTCGTCAATCCAACTGCTCTCAGTGGTGAGGGTGCGAAACTTGATTTTTCATTGACACTACGATAGCCTTGATAGAGGGACAGGAGTCGCTTAGCTCCATCCTTACCGCAGACAGGGTGGTCGAAGACTCCTCATTTCCTTTGTGAAGCTGGAGTAGGAGGAACGGATGGGGGACTGTCTCTCCCACACTGCCATGGCCCAGGAAAGCACTGCTCCACGGAGGCTGCCGTTCAGGAAGGAAATCTTGACCCGTTCGCTAGCATAAGCGTAGGGCTGTTGTTCGTATACTAGTGGAGCTTTGCAAGCTCCGAGGTTGCCATCGTAATGCTCAGGGGCAAAGGAGAGGGACTCGGGGCTGGTTGCGAGCTCTGGGCAAAGGTTCAGCCCTGCAGGTCCGAAAGGCTCCGTTAAAACTCCTTGACGTGCTTCAGAAGGGTTTTCAGGGCTTGGTCATGTTGTGACCTTGGCTGGAGAGGGTTTGGTGTAGAGGATCTGAGTCTGTTGGGTTTATATCTTTGGCCAGATCGTACTGTTACGCGGAGCGGAGCAGGTGAACCCAAGAGCAGACTCAGACGAAGAGACTGGGATAAGGTAACCAAGGTATTTATTGAAAAACAGGGGGAAGATGGGGTGCAGGCAGGGGAAGGCTTGGGCAGGTTGCAGGGAGCCAGGTACTGAGGCTGGAGCGAGGGGAGATGGGGCTGGGTAAGCAGGTCCGGAGAGGAATCCAAGGAAGCAGTAGAGCGGGAACAAACGGCTAAAAACGCAGACAGACTGAGCATAGGTTACAATCTGGCAGGGTGGAAGTGGCAGGGTAGAGTATTTGTAGAGGTCTTGATTATGGAACACATTGCAGCTGGTGGGGATCTGCTCTGCCTCCAGCACACCTGTCTCGCCCACACAATCACACACACACATACACACACAGAAGGAAAGAGGGAGAGAGCACTGGGGGAGTGGCGGCAGGTTAGGGAGACACAGGATGAGCAGTAGAGGGCGTGGCAGGCGCATATGTAACACCTAGAGGCCCCGCAGTGCTCCCTGGCAACAATTTTTGACATGACCTATTGTATACATAGACAGAGGCACAGGAACATACAGTACCATACTATCACCTCATATCTTCACATCTCTTTGTCATTTAATAATTTGTCATTCAGTCAGCTGCACTACTTGTGTGCTATTTTTATCACTGTAAACTGTTGGCCTCTGATTGTCAAAATGCCTCTTGTCTGAGTAATGCTGACACAAGAGAGACAAGGTTAACCTGCTTTTGCTGGATCAGGGTTCTTATGAAAGAAATGTTCACATCTCTGACATTTCCCATCACTGTTAACTGCCAGGAGGGACAGGCTCATAGTCAAGGGGATTATTATTGACAACTTGAAGGAAATCAAATATACTTGTCTCCATCTTTGTCAAGGTATTTCCACTGCTTTTTCAATGTCAGGTCTTTCCTTTCACTAGTGGCAGTTATGTCGAAGACAGTTGACATATTATTTCACTATTATGAGTATGCTATTATATTGCTATTCAGACGGGCAGGCATCCAAGTTGCATGCCTGGCATGGACAGGAGTCTGCAATGCAGGTCATCTGCTTGTCCCACTTGGGCAACTCTCCCTGCCTTTCCTCTCCAGTCTCTTAGCCTGCCTGTGGGAGAGACACTGCAGTAGCCTTGCCTGTAGCGGTAGCAGTACTGCCTGCCAGTCTGAAGCTGATGAGCTCTGGCCTTGACCCACATCAGCAGATACAGAAAATGAATAATAAATACACCAGCGAGTCTTTTCCACATTCCTGTCATCACTTGTTTGCTGTATTCCCCCATGACCCTCTGCAGAAAGGGCACTGTTGTCAGAAGAGTCTACGGCCGTTTATTTTCTCCCTAACATGAACAGTGAATCTAATGTTGGGAGTGTAATATTCATGGCTCCAAATGTGGGAGTTGTGTTTTTTACAGTTTGGATCACTGACCTGAAACATAAACACATCAAATTCGACATCAAAATGTCTTTGTCTTCCAATACTGTGGTAATGATGTAATGTTTTAAACAACAGTGCATTTTCTTTTGATTTACTTTGCTTAACAAAACATCCCATAAACTAGAGTAGAACAGATCTCACTCTGCGGTTGACTCAGCCTACTGTTCTATGCAGAGGTACTAACCCAACACAACTCAACCAAGTCCATACTAAATTGCATAAGAGCCTGAGTCGCCTTTTGGGTGTTTTAAGCCTCTGCAGCCTCGCTCATGCCTGTCAGATTCCCCCTCAGCCCCCATCCGCCCTGCACCCCATCCCACACTGTGTGCCGTACAGCTGAGCAAGCCTGGCCTGCTTTGTGTGATAGCACAGATTTAATAATAACACCGTTTGGGATGAGAATTGAATTTCATACTTGGACGCCCTGACACTACATGTGTTTCTTTTTAATAAAGAGCAGAGCCACTCGGCCTAAAGGAGATAGCTTTTCTCCTCTAGCCTCTGTAAGCGTAAGCTCAGCTGTGCTGGTCGCTCCACCATGCACTGTCGTGTTGGATAGAACATCTGCTGGGTTGATCATTGCAATTTCTCTCTACTTGATAAGACGGCTCTTCTCCGCTCTCTCCCGGCTCCATTCACATGCAATCTCCTCTCAGCCCTCTACTGCCAAGTCCATCAGCAGCACCGTTTGTCTTCTCTGATCAGGAGACTGCTGGCCAGCACTCTCAGACTTATGATTTGAACAAAACAGATATTGAAGGAGTCAAGGTGGGGTGAGAAGATGCAAAGATATACTGTAAATCCGATGTTGTGTACAGGACAGCGATCATCACAGTGGGATGTTGGTACTCCAGCAGTGAGAGAAGAGGGAAAGAAGTGCCTTATTTTTGATAAACAATGTTCCTGTTGTAATCTGGTAAAAACTAACACAATTTCACAACTTGTGTTTGAAGAGTACCATAGATCAAATCATAGATTTTTAGATGAATGCCAACATTTAATAGCATACGGCAGGAGAGAAGTTAGCTACAATTTTGTGATCAAACTACCATAGGTTAAGAGACTGCCGGGAGAATAATAGTGTTTGTTTAAAGTGTTTTCTCAACCTTCTCCAGGGACCCAATTACAAGTACAGCAACCGCAGCATATTTAGTCAAATCGTCAGCAGCCAAATTATTTACCTTCCTGTACACACAACAAAACAATTGCTGCAAGCTCTATTCAGAGTTTGTGTTGCAGTCACTATGTATTATGTATGTGTGGATGTCTGGGGAATTTCTCCATCTCAGATTAAACATATTGCAGAGGGCAGTCAGAGCACAGGCCGGCCTTCCACACCACCAGCGTATGGGCTAGTAGTCCTGCCCTGCAGGAGAACCCCTGACCTGGGCGACAGGCCATACACACCACCAGCATATGGGCTAGTAGTCCTGCCCTGCAGGAGAACCCCTGACCTGGGAGACAGGCCGTCCACACCAGGCCTCCCGGTAGGGCCTCTGGTTTAAGAGGTTTTATTAATGAACTCAGGTCTCATTGTTTCCCAGCTTACTTCTCTCTGGAGGTCTGAGTTAAAGAATCTAGCCAACAGCATGGGCCGACAATTATGATAACTCACTGACTCATAAAGAAACACTTTTACATACAAACCAAAGACTTCCGAAACTTCTTAGGATGAAACATGGGTGCAAATTAATCACTCTCTCAATTCTGTTTTTTCCCCTTCAACATTGCACTTAAAATTTCTCTTTTAATTTATGGTTGCCATGTGATGTATCAATTGTGCAGAGAGGAGAGAGAATTTTTTATTAATTGATGTGGATTAGATATGAGACCTTCTTCCACACTCCCCTGCAATCGCATTTCAATTAATAACACTCACTGAGGCGTTACCTGCAGATGTGGAATAAAGATGATTGGCCTGCCACTCACACAGCGAGGCAGAATTTGCAAGTTGGCACTGGCTTCCTCCTCTCTTTCTCCCTAACCCTAAATGTTTTTCTGCTGAAATCACGCCACATTTGAGTCATTTATTTATTTTGCCTGGGCTACCCATTGGTTGGGTCAGCGCAGGGAGAGAAAAGCACAGAGCTGTGAAGAGGTTTCTCTTCACGGAGATGGCATGCAACTTTAAAACCTGTCCGAGAGCGCCACATTTCAAATGAGATGGGGAACAACACAGCCATTTTCTATTAGGCTGAGCCTCTCCTCTCTTGGCTGAGCGATAACCTGCAGACAACCTCCTCCCTCTTCCTTTTCCTCCTCTTCTGGGCTCTCTCCCCAAAGTTCTTCTCAATTGGCCATGGCTATTTATTGCTGAAGACGTAATAGGAAATCTCAGAGGATCGATTGTTCCTTCTGCAAGGAGCTTGGTTTTTTTCTCCTCCTCCTCGTCTGCTCACTCTGGCAAGATTGGCTTGATGCAACAAGCAACTAGCATCCAGAGTGGTCAGGCTCTGCTGGAGCTGAGAGAAGGAGTGGAGCGAGGAACTCAAACAGGGTCTCCCAGGGCCCAGCTCAAAGCTTTAGTTTAAAAGGAACTGGACAGTTCCATATGCTCTATACCATGGATGGGCATCTGGCCCCCCTTTTAAAGGCCCTCGTATTGATTTTGTTGATTGATTTTGTGAGTGAGTCTCACTCATATTAGAACCTGCAAACCTTTCTCTCCGCCCCATGGCAAAATTAGTAGAATTGCAGGATATTACCTGTAAACAGCTAGTTTTCCTCTTCCTCCCATGGCAAAATGAATAGAATTGCTTAAAATGTGTTTCAAAATCTTCTCTCTGCTCCATGGCAAAATGTGTAAAATTACAGCAAACTTGGTTTAAAAGTGCAATATTTTCTCTATGCTGCATGGCAAAATGTGTAGAATTGGGGGCTTACGCAGCCCCTCATGATGAGTTCAGATTGTTTTGTGGCCCCCATCCCTATGAACGTTGCCCATCCCTGCTCTATGCCCTAACACACCACACACTTTGTCAAGTCAGAAAAGTACTGATCTCCTGACTTACTAACACACACTGGGGGAATCTTTCTCAGACATGCTGTCTTCTACAGCAGCTTTCCTCTGAAGGTTTCTACTTTTTCAGTGTGAAGTGAACCTAATGTGATGATGGACCATAGAGGAGCAAAGATCTTTTTACTTCACCCTTCAACTGCGGAGCTGCCGTACACAACTAAACCTTGCAGTGTGAAAAGAAGTTATGAGAGAGAGAACGAGAGAGAGAGAGAGAGAGATACAATTAAATACAAGTGGGGATAAGCTAGCAGAGAACAGAACTACGAAAATAAAAGAAAGGGGGAACAAATGAATGAATGGCAGATAAAATGGCACATGTCAGACTGGTGCAGGGAAGGATAGAGGGAAAGAGCAGCAGAAGAGGAGCATGTTGAATGGCGGAAGATGAATCACGGGCAGAGCAGAGCGGTGTTGTGTCGGCTCATTTGGGAGCTGATGTGTCGGGAAGCGGTGGATGGGTGTTAATGAGGAGACTACGTGACTCTCTAAAAAGCCTGATGCATCACAGAGCGGCCGGGGGGAACGGAGAGGGGGAACAGCGCTGTGGGGAGAGGAGAAGAGAGGGGGGTCCTCAACTGGGGGAAGGGAGGGAAAGAAGAGCGCTTTGGGGAGAAAAAGGAGACTGCCTTCCTGGGGAGATTGTAAACCTGGAGCCTGCCTCTACACTGCTTCACCAGGCATCTGCCTCTATGCTGAGTCACAGGGATCTGGGACCGGGCTTCTGTTATCATTAGCACAGAAAGCAGTGTGTATTTTTCAAGCAATTGTATGACTAGTGTGAAGTCAATGTGGCGACTGTCTTACTGGGATTGCTACAATAGCTGTCCTATCTCATGATAATGAAAACAAATCACGGTTACATGTAACTCTAGAGGTGTTTTAGACATATAGGCATAATAACCCCCGGCTTTATGAAGAGAGTAGTGAAATACAGGCCATCTGTGAACACATCTGGCTTGTTTGCTATCCCTGATTGCTGCCACCCAACATTTTGATTGGAATAGAACTGAACTCCCATCATTCCTTAATCCACTCTAGCTCGCGGAGAGGAATATACATTCTACAATTACTGTTACATAAGACATGTCATTTTTATTTAGCAAAATGCTGAATCCTCATACCTGTAATTGCTGGCAGTGCAGATAAAAGTTGTACCATTTGTTAAATTGGAAGCAACACAGTGTGGAAAAAGTGTCGACGGGAGAGATGGCCTAAAATAAAGAATTAGTCATCTTCCGTTTACAGCCAGCTCACCTGTTTATGCAGAATCCACTAATGACTTGTAGCTGATTAAACGTGTTTGTTTGTGTCCTCATCTGTCTGAAAAAAGACCTGTGGATGAGAATTGAGAAAAAGGTTGTCTTATAAAACCAAAACCAGGCCGCCTACTAACAAATTCTAGGAAAGCACTGAAAAGAAGTGAGATGGCTGGTTTACTCAAATTAAAGACAACATTTAGCAGTCAATGCTCGGGAGGCCAAGTGCTCCTCTGCCTGCACATTGGCGTTAAGCCCTTCTCTCCACGCAATGGCATTGAGGATGCAGAGCGACACCCTACCTTGGATTAAACAATGTAACTTCATACTGGGAGAAATCAATGCACTAAATGCTATTTCTTTGGGTAAAACATGGTGAGACATGGAGGCCCATTAGGGATGCCAAAAGGTGACATTCTCATTAAATGTGAAAAGCTTAGAGACTGTGATCTTACAACATGAGTTATCCACTGCAATATGCCTGTCACCACCACTTTAGCCTTTAGCTAGCTTATGCACTGCCAACATGTTCATATTTCTCTAAACTAATGCCTTATAAGACTTTATTAAAACCATTCATACCCTGAGGGTTTTGTAAAAATGTCCCCTTTGAATAAGTTATATCACTTTTATTGTAACACATGTCAAATGTATTCGGTGGCCCCTAAGGGGTAAAATAATAGAAATGTTTCTGCGGTTTGCAATGTTGGTCGTAAAGCCATGATACATTTTAGTGATGGAAGAAAAAAATCGATACAGTTACAAATCGGGATAATATTTTTGACAATATATAGTATTGTATCGTTTTGACAACATCACAATAATATTTTTGTGATGCAGTTGAAGACAGAAGTTTACATACACCTTAGCCAAATACATTTAAACTCAGTTTTTCACAATTCCTGACATTTAATCCTAATAAAAATTCCCTGTTTTAGGTAATTTAGGATTACCACTTATTTTTATTTATTTTAAGAATGTGAAATGTCAAAATAATAGTAGAGAGAATTATTTATTTCAGCTTTTATTTCTTTCATCACATTCCCAGTGGGTCAGAAGTTTACATACACTCAATTAGTATTTGGTAGCATTGCCTTGAAATTGTTTAACTCTGGTCAAATGTTTCGGGTAGCCTTCCACAAGCTTCCCACAATAAGTTGGGTGAATTTTGACCCATTCCTCCTGACAGAGCTAGTGTAACCTCCTGTAGGCCTCCTTGCTCGCACACGCTTTTTCAGTTCCGCTTTTTCAGTTCCGCCAACACATTTTCTGTACGATTGAGGTCATGGCTTTGTGATGGCCACTCCAATACCTTGACTTTGTTGTCCTTAAGCTATTTTGCCACAACTTTGGAAGTATGCTTGGGTCATTGTCCATTTGGAAAACCCATTCGCGACCAAGCTTTAACTTCCTGACTGATGTCTTGAGATGTTGCTTCAAGATATCCACATAATTTTCCTACCTCATGCAGCCATCTATTTTGTGAAGTGCACCAGTCCCTCCTGCAGCAAAGCACCCCCACAACATGATGCTGCCACCCCCGTGCTTCACAGTTGGGATGGTGTTCTTCGGCTTGCAAGCCTCCCCCTTTTCCTCCGAACATAACGATGGTCATTATGGCCAAACAGTTCTATTTTTGTTTTATCAGACCAGAGGACATTTCCCCAAAAGTACAATCTTTGTCCCCATGTGCAGTTGCAAACGGTAGTCTGGCTTTTTTTATGGTTTTTCTTTCAGGTTGTGACGATATAGGACTCGTTTTACTGTGGATATAGATACTTTTGTACCTGTTTCCTCCAGCATCTTCACAAGGTCCTTTGCTGTTGTTCTGGGATTGATTTGCACTTTTCGCACCATTGTATGCTCATCTCTAGGAGACAGAATGTGTCTCCTTCCTGAGCGGTATGACGGCTGCGTGGTCCCATGGTGTGTATACTTGCATACTATTGTTTGTATAAATGAATGTGGTACCTTCGGGTGTTTGGAAATTGCTCCCAAGGATGAACCAGACTTGTGGAGGCCTACAATTATTTTCTGATGGTTTGGCAGATTTCTTTTGAATTTTCCATGATCGGTTGCACTGCACCCTCCCAGCGCCCCGGAGACACAGCACGCTGAGCCGGCACAGGATACCCTGGGACAAAACGGCGTACCGGAGACCAAACACGCTGGGCCAGCACAATACGCTCTGGCTGGATGCCCACTCTCGCATGGCACTTGCGGGGGGCTGGGATGTAGTGCACCGGGCTAAGAACGCGTACTCGAGACCCCGTGCGCTTGATCGCATAACAGGGTGCCTGACCAGTACGACGCCCGCCACAGTAAGCACGGGGAGTTGGCTCAGGTCTCCAACCTGACTCTGCCACACTCCCCGTGTTCCCCCCCCCAAAATTTTTTTGGGGGGCCTGCCTCTCGTGCCTGTTGCGTTGCCTTGCCTCATATCGCCGCCGCTGAGCTTTCGCTGCCTCCATTTCTTCTTTGGGATCGGCAATATTCCCCAGCCTGTGCCCAGGGTCCCTTGCCGTCCGATATCTCCTCCCAAGTCCAGGAGTCCAGAACCCTTTGCTCCTGGTTACCACGCTGCTTGGTCCGGTTGTGGTGGGTAGGTCTGTAACGATTGTCGTCGGGAGAAGGAGAAGAGGACCAAAGTGCAGCGTGGTAAGTGTTCATAATAATTGTAATAAATATGAATACTGAACAAAAACAACAAACCGACAAACGAACAGTTCTGTAAGGTACAAAAAAAACACTAAACAGAAAATAACTACCCACAAACCCATAGTGGGAGAACAGGCTGCCTAAGTATGGTTTTCAATCAGAGACAATGATAGCCAGCTGCCTCTGATTGGGAACCATACCAGGCCAAACACATAGAAATAGAACACAAAACATAGAATGCCCACCCCAACTCACGCCCTGACCAAACTAAAACAGAGACATAAAAAAGGAACTAAGGTCAGGACGTGACATACATCCACAGGTACAACTCCAATTGACTAACATTTTGTAAATTAGCCTAACAGAAGCTTCGAAAGCCATGACGTAATTTTCAGGAATTTTCCAAGCTGTTTAAAGGCACAGTCAACTTAGTGCATGTAATCTTCTGACCCACTGGAATTGTTATACAGTGAATTATAAGTTAAATAATCTGTCTGTAAACAATTGTTGGAAAAAGGACTTGTGTCATGCACAAAGTAGATGTCCTAACTGACTTGGCAAAACTATAGTTTGTTAACCAGAAATTTGTGGAGTGGTTGAAAAATTAGTTTTAATGACTCCAACCTAAATGTGTGTTAACTTCCGACTTCAACTGTAGTTGGCTGTACCTGCACCAAAACTCCAGTATTTCTACTTCTTAGCTTGTTCTCCATATTCTTTTTAATAAGGAGCCAATTTGTTTTCAACCCTTTCATTTCCTCGGCTGATCAAAACTAGTTTCCTCATGGCTCTCTCTTGTCCATCTGCAGAAGACATGGTGAGGAATATGTTTTGAACATGGAATCACAATAAAATTACAGTATTGAATGGCAGAACATATAGAATCGTGAGAATTGTGAGATGATGTATAATCATCCCTCAGGTCAGTAAAATGACACTAGATTATATTACATTACTCTAGCACTGTTTCAACTCAGTTTTAGCCACTGTCACTGAGTAAGGGGACATCTGTCTCCATCCCCTTTCCTTTCCCTGTCCTCTGCTCGTCACTCGTTGATGATGGCTCCCTGATATGGAAGGTGTTTTTCTTCCTTCCTTCCTCAGCCTTGACAGGCTCTAATCCACATATTTTGTCTCCCTGCATGACTTCTGCTAGATTTCACACGGGTAATTCCCCCTGCGCCGCATCCGTCCATCCCTCTCTCACAGAGGGTGCTCTCCACTGGCATTTACGGTGCATCCAGAGTGCTATTGCAGCATCACTTTGCATTTAGATAACTACTGCCTCTCCCAGCAAATTGGCCTGCCACACCAAATGTCTGCGCCTTGTGGCGAGGGGGACGAACAGCTCCCCTGGCCTTAGCAGTCGTATCTAACCATACACACAGGCAGGTACACCCGCCCCACACCCCACAGACATACACACACCTACACACAAACAAACAAACACACAGCATTACAACACCAGTGGCTGAGGCAGAAGCCTGCAACCTGGTCTCAGAGCATTTCGTATTATCCAAGACACTCCGTTAGAATAACACAGTATGTTACGTTTCCTATGGTATGTATTCATTTGTGGATGTCCACCAACCGTTTCGTATGATATATTACAAATTTGAAAAATGTACAATATATCAAATCAAATTTATTTATATAGCCCTTCGTACATCAGCTGATATCTCAAAGTGCTGTACAGAAACCCAGCCTAAAACCCCAAACAGCAAGCAATGCAGGTGGAGAAGCTGATTTGCAAAACGTACAATATTTTACACATTTGCAAAATGCGTGATACATTACGAATTCTAGCTTGGTGGATTCTCGGTAACGTTAGCTAGACTAGGGGTTAGGGTTAGGTGTTAGGGTTAATTTTAGGAGTTAGGTTAAAGGGTTAAGGTTACCGTTAGGGTTAGGAAAAGGGTTAGCTGAAAGGGTTAAGTAGTTGAAAAGTAGTTGAAAAGTTGCTAATTAGAATGCTAAAATGCTAAAGTTGTCTGTGATGAGATTAAACTCGCAACCTTTGGGTTGCTAGACATAAGCGTTCTACTCCTACCCATCCATCCTGACCAACCACCCTCCTTTCAACCATCTGCCTCATGTAACCAAAGTAGCATATCATGCTAAATGTCAGTGACGCAATTTATATGGTTTGGGATGAGTTGGACCGCAGAGTGAAGGAAAGCAGCTAACAAGTGCTCAGCATATGTGGGAACTCCTTCAAGACTGTTGGAAAAGCATTCTTCATAAAGCTGGTTGAGAGAATGCCAAGAGTGTGCAAAGCTGTCATCAAGGCTAAAGGGGTAATACTTTGAAGAATCTCAAATACAAAATATATTTTGATTTGTTTAACACTTTTTTTGGTTACTACTAATAACACTTTGTATGATTCCGTATGTGTTATTATATAGTTGTGATGTCTTCCCTATTATTCTACAATGTAGAACATAGATTTTCAAACTCTTGACAGGTACTGCACCTACAGAAAAATACAAAATTCTCTGAGACCAGGTTGAAGCCTAAGCTGGCCTGTTATTTAATGAAATGCAAATCAAATCAAAATCAAAACAAATGTTATTTGTCACATGCGCTGAACACAACAGGTGTAGACCTTACAGTGAAATGCTTACTTACAAACCCTTAACCAACAATGCAGTTTTAAGAAAAAAAAGTGTTCAGTAAAAAATAGATCAGAAAAACATTTAAATAAAAATAACAAATAGTTAAAGAGCAGCAGTAAAATAACAGTAGTGAGGCTTTATCCAGGGGGTACCGGAACAGAGTCAATGTGCGGGTGCACAGGTTAGTCGAGGTAATTTAGGTAATATGTACATGGAGGTAGAGTTAAAGTGACTATGCATAGATAATAACCAGACAGTAGCAGCAGCAAAAAAGAGGGGGGGGGGGGACAATGCAAATAGTCTGGGTAGCCCTTTGATTAGCTGTTCATGAGTCTTATGGCTTGGGGGTAGAAGCTGTTAAGAAGCCTTTTGTACCTAGACTTGGCGCTCCGGTACTGCTTGCCGTGTGGTAGCAGAGTTTATGACTAGGGTGGCTGGAGTCTTTGACAATTTTTAGGGCCTTCCTCTGACACCGCCTGGTGTGGAGGTCCTGTATGGCAGGCAGCTTAGCCCCAGTGATGTACTGGGCCATACACACTACCCTCTGTAGTGCCTTGAGGTCGGAGACCAAGCAGTTGCCATACCAGGCAGGGATGCAACCATGCTCTCAATGGTGCAGCTGTAGAACATTTTGAGGATCTGAGGACCCATGCCAAATCTTTTCAGTCTAGGCTTTGTCGTGCCCTCTTCACAACTGTCTTGGTGTGTTTGGACCATGATAGTCTCTTGGTGATGTGGACACCAAGGAACTTGAAGCTTTCAACCTGCTCCACTACAACCCCGTCGATGAGAATGGGGACGTGCTCGGTCCTCCTTTTCCTGTAGTCCACAATCATCTCCTTTGTCTTGATAACGTTGAGGGAGAGGTTGTTATCCTGGCACCACACGGCCAGTTCTCTGACATCCTCCCTATAGGCTGTCTCATTGTTGTCGGTGATCAGGCCTACCACTGTTGTGTCGTCGGCAAACTGAATGGTGTTGGAGTCGTGCCTGGCCATGCAGTCGTGGGTGAACAGGGAGTACAGGAGGGGACTGAGCACAGACCCCTGAGGGGCCCCCGTGTTGAGGATCAACGTGGCAGATGTGTTGTTACCTACCCTTACCACCTGGGGACGGCCCGTCAGGAAGTCCAGGATCCAGTTGCAGAGGGAGATTTTTAGTCCCAGGGTCCTTAGCTTAGTGATGAGCTTTCATGGCTCTATGGTGTTGAACACTGAGCTGTAGTCAATGAATAGAATAATCACATAGGTGTTCCTTTTGTCCAGGTGGGAAAGGGCCATGTGGAGTGCAATGGAGATTGCATTCCAAAGCCAGTCAGTCAGAGTCATATGAGAGAGAGAGAGAGAGAGAGAGCGCGAGAGAGAGAGAGAGAGAGAGAGAGAGAGAGAGAGAGAGAGATCTATGAAGGAATACAATCACTACCACTCCATAGGCAGGAGAGCCTGGCTGGTTGAGTGAGGGCAAGAGACACCCATTCAGTACCAAGACATTAAACAACACATACCCCGTTTTTTCGTTTTTAATTTTTACCAGAACAAACAACTAATGCAGGTCAAGTGCAGCTGAAGGGTAAAGCAACAGTGCTGAGTGTTGCAACTTGCCAGCTTTATGTGGCATCCCTCATCCCTTCCCCTACACACACTTTGCAGTAACTCTCACTAGATATGAAGCCAATGACAAGACACCACTGCAAGGGCAAGGAAAGACAAACCATCCTACAGCATTCTATCTCACACCTTTGTCATTGTTATTCACGAGAGAAAAGTTTGACACTACTGGCTCCGCATTTTCCATACAAAATAAATTCATGCTGCTTGATCTACTGCGTACTGCACATTTAGAATAATATACAATGTCTTATATTACATTCAGTTACATACTGTAGTACTCTAGGAAGTGATACATACTGTACATAGGAACCTCTCTCTCTAATAAGATTGTGAGTGATAACTGCTGCTGTCAGAATTGCATAGTTCATCTCAGTTGAGTGGAGCCTGGGTTGCTGATAGGGGGTGAATGTTCGTAAGTGCTGCCATGTCTTTGGGAGAGGGCGTAGCGTTACAGTCACTTAGTGATGCAGAGAGTGGAGATGGCCGCTGCTGTTCACTCACTGCAACCTACACCAGTGCTATGCACCCTGTAGCCACAATAATCACGTCGTGCTTTGCTGATGCATTGCAAATGGTGGTTGTGGAGCAGAAGATGAAGAGATAGTACTGACTTTGGGCTTTGGGTGACTGGCTGTGATGCAGCACTGTACTCCAGTCACCTCACAACTCTGGATGGAAGCACAACGGAGATGGAAAAAAGTTGTCACAAACTGTATTGGACCATGAACTTAGGAGATACATTGTAACAACCTATAGCCATATCTTTGGTATATGACCAGTAGTGTAGCGGAGGCTATTCGCAGGTACAGTATATGCCGTGTACCCACTTATTTTTCAGTGGGCATTGCATACACTCACTTCTTAATATCCACAATGTAAATCAAAGTAGTTTAGTGATGGCATACGCCGTATCAATTAATAAGGTTGATCGAACAGACAAAACACTTCTAAAATGCACAATGCACATGCAAGCAGTTTCATTGACAGAAATGGAAATATCCGTTAGAAATGTTGAAAGAGAGCTAAAGTAGAGCTAAAGATGCAACAACTATCATGGGTTGCTAATGTGATTAGGATAATGCCTTTGGCTGATAGAATAAACCAATAGAACAGGACAATACATATAAAAGAAATGCCTACACTTTTCTGTGGTGGGATTTTAGCTATACACTACATTAAAGCAAAGTAAAACAGGCCTCAATATGAAGTAAAATATCCAGGTGCAAACAATTAAGGAACATGACACATATAGTGATGCTAATGATAGGCCTAACCGTTGTCTGGTAGATGGAAAGGCTTCCCCAAAAACCTTCTCAATTAAATGTTAACTTGCTACAAAGTAGCCTATCTGACAGAATTATCTCATAATTATTGCATCAGTCCTGTGGCCATTTGTTTTGCAAACTCCATTGCATGTGCTAACCAAACAACAGTGATAGGTGCCTGTGCAATTAAAGGGTAATTAAACAACAAAAAAATCAACATTTCTTAGATTTTTCCAAGACCTCAAAAGTGGTCTCCTGATGTGGTTTAAGCATTGTTATGAACTTACAACATCCAATTTGGTTGTTTTTCTATTTAAATAAATCGCCGTTTATTGGCCTCGTACATGGATTTGCAGATTTGCAGAAAAATGCTTATGTTTCTAGGTCCAACAACAATATCAGAGCGAACAATATCAGAATGAGCAATGTCAGAATCTGGAATATAAATATGTCTATGTATACAGTTGAAGTGGGACGTTTACATGCACCTTAGCCAAATACATTTAAACTCAGTTTTTCACAATTCCTGACATTTAATCCCAGTAGAAATTCCCTGTTTTAGGTCAGTTAGGATCACCACTGAATGTGAAATGTCAGAATAATAGTAGAGAGAATTATTTATTTCAGCTTTAATTTATTTCATCACATTCCCAGTGGGTCAGAAGTTTACATACACACGATTCATATTTGGTAGCAATGCCTTGAAATTGTTTAACTCTGGTCAAACGTTTCGGGTAGCCTTCCACAAGCTTCCCACAATAAGTTGGGTGACTTTTGGCCCATTCCTCCTGACAGAGCTGGTGTAACTGAGTCAGGTTTGTAGGCCTCCTTGCTCGCACATGCTTTTTCAGTTCCGCCAACAAATTTTCTATAGGATTGAGGTCAGGGCTTTGATGGCCACTCCAATACCTTGACTTTTTTGTCCTTAAGCCATTTTTCCACAACTTTGGAAGTATGCTTGGTGTCGTTATCCATTTGTAAAACCCATTTGCGACCAAGCTTTAACTTCCTGACTGATGTCTTGAGATGTTGCTTCAATATATCCACGTAATTTTCCGTCCTCATGAAGGCATCTATTTTGTGAAGTGCACCAGTCCCTCCTTCAGCAAAGCACCCCGACAACATGATGCTGCCACCCCCATGCTTTTTCCTCCAAACATAACGATGGTCATTATGGCAAAACAGTTCTATTTTTGTTTCATTATTTTTGTATCATTATACAAAAAAAAGTATGATCTTTGACCCCATGTGCAGTTGCAAACTGTAGTCTGGCTATTTTATGGCGGTTTTGGAGTAGTTCTTCCTTGCTGAGCGACCTTTCAGGTTGTGTCGATATAGGACTCGTTTTACTGTGGGTATCGATACTTTTGTACTTGATTCCTCCAGCATCTTCACAAAGTCCTTTGCTGTTGTTCTGGGATTGATTTGCACTTTTCGCACCATAGTACATTCATCTCTAGGAGACAGAATGCGTCTCCTTCCAGGGCGGTATGACGGCTGCGTGGTCCCACTTGCGTACTATTGTTTGTACAGATGAACATGGTACCTTCGGGTATTGGGAAATTGCTCCCAAGGATGAACCAGACTTGTGGAGGTCTACAAGTATTTTTCTGATGTCTTGGCTGATTTCTTTTGATTTTCACATGATGTCAAGCAAAGAAGTACCGAGTTTGAAGGTAGGCCTTGAAATACATCCACAGGTACACCTCCAATTGACTCAAATTATGTCAATTAGCCTATTAGAAGCTTCTAAAGCCATGACATCATTTTCTGGAATTTTCCAAGTTGTTTAAAGGCACAGTCAACTTAGTGTATGTAAACTTCTGACCCACTGGAATTGTGATACAGTGAATTATACGTGAAATTATCTGTCTGTAAACGATTGTTGGAAAAATTACTTGTGTCATGCACAAAGTAGATGTCCTAACCAACTTGGCAAAACTATAGTTTGTTAACAAGAAATTTGTGGAGTAGTTGAAAAATGAGTTTTAATGACTCCAACCTAAGTGTATGTAAACTCCCGACTTCAACTGAATATAAATGGTGTTTATAAATGGTGTGTATATGTGTGTACAGCTGTAGTTACATAGGATGAGCCATGACTAGAATACAGTGTATTCTAGTCATGGTTAGAGCATTGGACTAGTAACCGAAAGGTTGCAAGTTCAAATCCCCGAGCTGACAAGGTACATATCTGTCGTTCTGCCCCTGAACAGGCAGTTAACCCACTGTTCCTAGGCCGTCATTAAAAATAAGAATTTGTTCTTAACTGACTTGCCTAGTTAAAGCTCAAAATATATATCTAAAAAAAATGCATATAAAACAGTATGTAAACATTATTAAAGTGACCAGTGTTCAATGATTATAGGGCAGCTGTCTGTTACACTTATATATAGCAGTCCATCACATTACTGTAACACTGTAGGCTACTTCGAAACAACACTTTATAACTCAAGAAGATCTAAATGCATATTCTCATCAAACTGATTGAGATCAAATGGTTGTTATGCAGATGCTGCATGGACGTTTCACCGGTACAACTTGAATAATTATCATTCACGATTGACAGTGAGAAATGTGAAGGCAGGGTGACCACAAAAAATGTGTGCATAGGCTACAGGAAAACACATGAGCAGAACGTGTTTTGGATCTTCATGTAGAAGAAGCATTATGTGATCTTGCAGACATTGGTTCTTTGATCTAACTTCATTAAGTTTGCTGACGACACAACAGTGGTAGGCCTGATCACCGACAACGATGAGACGGCCTATAGGGAGGAGGTCAGAGAACTGGCAATGTGGTTGCAGGACAACAACCTATCCCTCAATGTGAGCAAGACAAAGGAGCTGATCGTGGACTACAGGAAAGGTGGGCCGAACAGTCCTCCAATAACATCGACAGAACTGTGTCGTGGAGCGGGTCGAGAGTTTCAAGTTCCTTGGTGTCCACATCACCAACGAACTATCATGGACCAAACACACCAAGACAGTTGTGAAAAGGGCACGAAAAGACTGAAAAGATTTGTCATGGGTCCCCAGATCCTCAAAAGGTTCTACAGCTGCACCATCGAGAGCATCCTGACCGGTTGCATCACCGCCTGGTATGGCAACTGCTCGGCATCTGACCGTAAGGTGCTACAGAAGGTAGTGCGAACGGCCCAGTACATCACTGGGGCCAAGCTTCCTTACATCCAGGACCTATATACTAGGTGGTGTCAGAGGAAAGCCCATAAAATTGTCAAAGACTCCAGTCACCCAAGTTACAGACTGTTTTTTCTGCTACCACACGGCAAGCGGTACCCGGAACACCAAGTCTAAGACTAAAAGGCTCCTCAACAGCTTCGACCCCAAAGCTATAAGTCTGCTGAACAATTAATAAAATCGCCACCGGACAATTTACATTGATTGACCCCTCCCTTTTGTACACTGCTGCGACTCGCTGTTTGTTTGTTACCTATGCATAGTCAATTCGCCCCCACCTACATGTACAGATTACCTCAACTAGCCTGTACCCCCGCATACTGACTCAGTACCGGTGCCCCCTCTATATAGCCTCGTTATTGTTATTCTTATTGTGTTACTTTTTATTATTACTTTTTATTTTAGTCTACTTGGTAAATATTTTCTTCTTCTTGAACTGCACTATTGGTTAAGGGCTTGTAAGTAAGCATTTCACTGTAAAGTCTACCTACACCTGTTGTATTCAGCATTTCACTGTAAAGTCTACCTACACCTGTTGTATTCAGCATTTCACTGTAAAGTCTACCTACACCTGTTGTATTCAGCATTTCACTGTAAAGTCTACCTACACCTGTTGTATTCAGCATTTCACTGTAAAGTCTACCTACACCTGTTGTATTCAGCATTTCACTGTAAAGTCTACCTACACCTGTTGTATTCAGCATTTCACTGTAAAGTCTACCTACACCTGTTGTATTCAGCATTTCACTGTAAAGTCTTCACTTGTTGTATTCGGCGCATGTGACAAATAAAGTTTGATTTGATTAAACGAGCACCATTTGCCAGAGTAGCCGGTTCTCTACGAGTAGAGCAGAGACTGTGCGTAAAGTAGAGAATTCCACACATATGCACAGAAACTTTCGACCTTTGGCCGTGGGGGGGGAGACGTCCAGAAATGTCAGGTCCACAGCCACTCCGTTTTTCAACCTCACTAGCTGACATGACACTGAACAGATTTGTGAGCAAACTCTGATGCCCTCTAAGTCCAATCTAAGTCCAGAGCCATGTGCTAGGGCAATGGGTGACAGCCCAACCATACCATTAAACACACACCCTGACACCAAGGCCAAGCCGTAATTACCCAGCCAAGGGACACAAAAAGCATTCCCTTTAAACTTTAAAGGAGCCTGTCCATTGAGCAGGCAAACCGCCTCGCTCACCCACGCTCTCCGCGCTCCCACACTTCTTAGGGGGAGTTAATTTGCCCACTGAGTGGTGTCTCAGACGGTAAAGAATACTGTGATCTTCATGATCAAAAACAGGCTACAAAATGTAACAAACGCCTCGCATCGCCAATCTCTCTCTTCACTTGTACTCCCCCGTAGCCTGACACATCACAGGCAGTTGAGGAAAGAAGTTGGACCTTTTTTTATTTGTGTCGAAGAGAAAATAATGTTTGTCTCTAATTAGTTTCCTCCTAGCTAGCTCTTTCTGAAGAGATTTTAATTATGATTGGGTGTTGGAATACGTGGATGAAATGGATGGCATGGATCAAGGAGATGCCAGCCGGTCGGGGAGAGATAGGCTACAAGCAGAGTTGTTAAAACATTAAAACACACACCTCACCCGGGGTGCCAACTCAGCAGGGCACGGCCCGTCAGAGTACAGCTACGTCAGAGCTTCAAGACTCAGCATTGTGGAGGTCTGAGAGCTGCTCACAGCGTGATGCGATGTGGGAAGAACAATGTGTTGCAGGCTGTTGGCAACTTGATGCAGTCTATGAGTTAGTGTTGTGAGGATGATTTATGTATCTAGCTGAATCACCTGTTGCATTAGGCTGTCAGGAAATGAAAATCCACCGATACATGGTATTTGTGTCTCTTCAGTTCAGTAATGCTCAGACCAGTCATTATCAGCTACACTGTATGAGCCAGAGTGGAGACAAATACGGAGGAGAGAAGTGGAGTGCAGAGGATAGGAGTGGAGAGGAAAGGAAAGACACGCACGCATGCACATACAGACATACACCCCTGGTTAAAACACCTCTCCTCTGTTCTGCTGAAACACACATTCTATATGGATGACTCGTTAGCACTATATTGGGGGTATGAGGTATAACAGCCAGGCCAGAGTCATACAGCAAGAAGCTTAAGTCTCTGGAGTCTGGAGTACATTAGATTTCTGACGAGGTTGTGTTTTTATCCCCAATCTAAGGACTTTTCCATAGTGGATCATTAGCAAGCCTCTTATTCTATATTGACTGTAAATTAAATTGTATGATGTGTCAGAACTGAAAATGCACATTACTTTTCAAATTGGAAAAAAAATTGTGAATTAATTAGGCCTACTTGCCTTAAAAGCAACATGCACACTCACACACACACGCACGCACACACACACATACAGGCCTGGGCAACTCCAGTCCTCGGAGCCTGATTGGTGTCACACTTTTGCCACAGCCCCAGCTAACACACCTGACTCCAATAATCAACTAATCATGATCTTCAGTTAAACATGCAATTAGTTTAAATCAGGTGTGTTTGCTAGGGATGGGGGGAAATTGTGACACCAATCAGGCACTGGAGGACTGGAATTGCCCAGGCCTGCATTATACAGTACAAAAACCCAGGAAGTAATCTGAGCAGTGGCCCATCATCAAGATGACCACATCAATGTCCTGTTAGAATCCTACACCCCAACACCCTGCATAAAAACGCACCTTCGCCCTGTCATCACTAATGTGGTGGCCTACAGCAGGGTTCCCAACCGAGGACCGAGGACCGAGGACCGAGTTTGGGAAACCCTGGCCTACAGTATTATCCAATATGCACAGTCACACTTGGGTTTATGTACCATGCAGAACTGAGCTGCCAGCCAGGCTGCCACACAAGAGGTGATAATATGCTGCAGCTCTATCAAATAGATTCTGTCAAACTATTAATCTCTTTATAGAGAGAAATAAATCCAGATCAAGCATGGATTTGGATTATTCTGAGTTCATGGCTGTCTGTGCCGGCATGTGTGAGAGGCTGTGTGTAATCATGACATGTGTGTATGTGTACAAATGACTGATCATCTGCAAATGGGGGAGTGCAGGAAAACCTTGGCAGTGAGCCTGTGGGTCATGTTTGAGTTGGATGTTGTTTGGATTGTGTATGGCTCAGAAAGAGTGACCACCTTCAAATTTGGGGAAATGTGATTGTTGAAAGGGTTATTCACCAGCAGTTCTGACCTCCTCCATCCTCAGCATCTGGTCACTCGGTGTTCTTTGCGAAGAACCTGATCCAAGTTAGTACACACTAAAACAATAATGGTTCTAAATAGTACCAGATAGGGGTTCTTTGGCTTGAAGAACCCTTTTTGTTGCTATATAGAACCCTTTTTTGAAGGTTCAATAAAGAACCATGCTCATAAGGGTCTAAATGGAACTTGTGTGGTGCTATAAAGAACCCCTTTCCTAAGGTTCTATAAAGAACCATTAAAAAAGGTGATATATGTTACGAGATGTCGCCAAGCCAATAGATGGCGCTGATGTTATTTGTATTTTAGTGTGATACAGTAGGAGGGAGCTAAGTTAGGCATTACTTACTCTGCACTGAATGGAGCTGTACACATGCTACCCATTGATGCTTGCTCTTGTATGGAATAATCGGCATACAAAACAAGTCAGAAGTCAGAACCAAATAGGTGTGTCCTTGACTAACCAAAATATCAAAACGATACACAGAGAAATGCACAGTAGGAAGGGACTTGCCAACTAGCTAACCGGCTACAAAAAAAGTATGATGATAAAATAAAAAATGTCTTACTTGGTAATTCACGTACCAGAGCCTATGGACATGAAGGGTGGTACATAGAGCAACTGGACATTTGTTCAAGCACTATGGTAAAACTATGAGTTAGCTACCGGTCTGGACAAAAAGGAAGCAAAAGTCTGCATAGCAACTCTGCTAACTGTGACGGGAAAGGAATGTCATCTCTTACAGCGGCATCTGCAAATGCTGGAAGAAGTCAATGTTAAACATCAGAGCTGTACATTGCACATCTGAGAAAGCTAGCAGACACGTGAATTTGGCGCATTACGAGAGGAACTAGTCCGTGACAGGCTTGTCATAGGCACTAAAGATATAGCTGCGCAAGCGAGCTCAGAGAAACAAACCTCACATTGAACAATGCCATAGACGTGTGTCGTTCAAGTGGACAAGCACAAATGCAAATCAAGAAAATTGGTGTAGGTGAACCAGACATTATACCTACCGTGAGCAACGTTCACAATCAAAAGGCCAAACCTATGGTTGTAAACAGACAACTTTACAGTGTATACTAACAAAAGTAGACTGCCAAAAGACTTACCATGTCGTTACTGTGGTTCAGTACATGCCAAAGCCAAATGCCCAGCATACAGTGTCACCTCTAAAGCATGTGGAAAACAAAACCATTTTTTGTTAGTTTACAAGCAAAACACAAACCTCAACTCAATCTATTGGTGGAAGACAATGAGTCAGATGACCAACAACAGATGCAATGTGGTACATCTCACTGGTTAATTCTGTGTAAGACGAGGCAAACAAATGGTTCATAAGCTAGCTCCACTCAGTGACGAGCCACTGACATATGACGAGCCACTGACATATGACCCCAGCCATACAATTAAATGTCAACTAGACATAGGATCAAGTGAATGTCAAAAGCTATAGGGACCTACAGCGAGTCATGCAAGACGGCAATCTAGTTCTCCTACCGAGCAAAGCTACACACAAACTATATGACGACACACTGATAAAGCCAACGGGAGAATGTAATCTCAAAGCAGATCATGATGGGAAAATGTTTCATGTCAAATTTCAGGTCATGGAGACATCCCAGATTCCTCTGCTGTCAAATGACATGTGTGAAAGACTCCGCCTACTACATGTGAACCACAGCCATGTCTTACATCATGTCGACACCCCAAGCACCACATCCACTGAGGTCATCATGACAAATGAGGAGATCATCTCCAAGTGCAACGATGTGTTCGATGGGCTCGGCTGTCTTCTTGTGGAGAGGTACACCCATAGAAGTAGACAACACAGCCCGGCCTGTGCAGCAGCTATCAAGACGAATACCTATTCCACTGAAGGAAAGGATCACAAAGGCCATACATTCAATGGACAATGCAGACATCATCACAAAAGTCACAGAACCAACACCGTGGATCAGCAACATGGTTGTCATTGAAAAACCTGATAAACTACAAGCATGCATGGACTCCAGTGCACTCAACAAAGCCACTTCCAGATGCCTACAATAGAAGAGATTCTACCAGAGATATCCAACGCAAAGGTATTCTCAGTACTCAATGCCAAAGATGGATATTTGCAAGTCAAACGTGATGTGAGCTGCTATCTAACAACTTCCTGGACATCTATAGGCAGGTAGACGGCTGAGAATGCAATTTGGAATCAGGCCAGTGGCTGAAGAATACCAGCACAGACAGTGTGAAGCACTACAGGGACTAAAAGGAGTGTGATTAAAGACGACATTCTACTCCATGGATGTGGCAACACAAACGAAGAGGCGATGGCAGATCATGAAACCTCACAACTCTCTTGCAGAGAGCAAAAGATATCAATCTGAAGCTGAACAAAAAGAAACTTCTCACCACAGAGGGATTTCACCCTGACCCAGAGAAAATAACAGCCATTCAGAACACGGGTACACCGACCGACGTCAAGTCACTACAGCGGCTGTTGGGGTTTGTGAACTATCTTTCAAAATGTATGCCCCGTCTATCTGATATATGTGAGCCGCTCAGAAGACTGACGAACAAGGACATTGACTGGACATGTCTACCACAGCATGACATAGCAGTTTAGACTATCAATCAGGTAGTCACACAACACCCAGTGCTCAAATACTACGACCTGAATGATCAAATAAAATAAAATTTTATTTGTCACATACACATGGTTAGCAGATGTTAGTGCGAGTGTAGCGAATGATGAAGTCACACTGCTGTGTGATGCCAGTGAGACAGGTTTGGGCGCAGCCCTTCTACAGAAAGGACAACCTGTTGCATTTGCCTCCAGAAGTCTGGAGTCTGACAGAACAAAGATATGCACAGATTGAGAAAGAATGTCTCTCCATTGTTTTTGCATGTGACAATTTTGACCAGTATCTGCATGGCACAGAGCAAAGACAAATGCAAACAGCAGCCACGATCTAGGCAGCCACGGTCTAGGCTATGGGACTGGCCACAACTGACCACAACTGACCTGGAACAGGTGGATGACACCAGCGATGTGATCAACATCTTGACTAAGGCAATGGAATCAAAGCACACTCTTCCCAGGACCCACTTTTTCAGGCTCTGTATGCTCAAATCAACAATGGCTGGCCTGGAACCAAACAGACTGTAAGTCACACACAGAAACATTTCTGGAAAATGGACCGATATTCAAAGGAAACAGGGTCTTCATCCCTGACATGTTACCCTCTGACTTTCTACCCAAAATCCACTCTGGCCACTCAGGCATAGAGGCCAGCCTCAGAAATGCACGTGATGCTATTTTCTGGCCAAGGATTACAGACGACGTAAAGATCTTTATCAGCAAATGTGCCACCTGCAACTCCATCCAGAAAAGACAACAAAAGGAGACCACTCATCATGAATAAAATTCTCAAACCACAAATGGTACAAAATGTCATAGCAAGAAAACAAGCCAAAGGGCTGACAGCAAAACGCCACTATGACACACAACCTGTGACATGTCCAACATCATCCAAGGAAAAAGAGTAAGGGTCCTTCTACACCCCAACAACTCGGCCAGCACTTGAACACTGGGCACTGATCAACTGGTCGTTTGAAGTACTAGTGAATGGTAAAAAATACAGCAGAAACAGAAGAGACATTCGTCCTCTGACTGAACAATTCAAGATCCCCCTGGTCGACCACCAAACAAACATGGATGAGGATGACTGGGGACCTTCCTGTTTGGCCCTGTTATATCCTTCCTGTTTGGCCCTGTCCGGGGGTGTCCTCGGATGGGGCCACAGTGTCTCCTGACCCCTCCTGTCTCAGCCTCCAGTATTTATGCTGCAGTAGTTTATGTGTCGGGGGGCTGGGGTCAGTTTGTTATATCTGGAGTACTTCTCCTGTCCTATTCGGTGTCCTGTGTGAATCTAAGTGTGCGTTCTCTAATTCTCTCCTTCTCTCTTTCTTTCTCTCTCTCGGAGGACCTGAGCCCTAGGACCATGCCCCAGGACTACCTGACATGATGACTCCTTGCTGTCCCCAGTCCACCTGGCCATGCTGCTGTTCCAGTTTCAACTGACCTGAGCCCTAGGACCATGCCCCAGGACTACCTGACATGATGACTCCTTGCTGTCCCCAGTCCACCTGGCCATGCTGCTGCTCCAGTTTCAACTTCCACCTGACTGTGCTGCTGCTCCAGTTTCAACTGTTCTGCCTTATTATTATTCGACCATGCTGGTCATTTATGAACATTTGAACATCTTGGCCATGTTCTGTTATAATCTCCACCCGGCACAGCCAGAAGAGGACTGGCCACCCCACATAGCCTGGTTCCTCTCTAGGTTTCTTCCTAGGTATTGGCCTTTCTAGGGAGTTTTTCCTAGCCACCGTGCTTCTACACCTGCATTGCTTGCTGTTTGGGGTTTTAGGCTGGGTTTCTGTACAGCTCTTTGAGATATCAGCTGATGTACGAAGGGCTATATAAATAAATGTGATTTGATTTGATTTGATTTGAACATGGAATGAACCTGCCAACAACAGGTTGCTGCTGTGGAAGCAGCCCCACTGCCTGAAAATCTAACTTCGAGACCCACCAGAACCAGAGCAAATATCAGTCCGCCTGCGAGATACTCCAGAGACTAGGTTGTTTAATCTTAATCTTAATCTTTAAACAAGTATTTAAGGGGGGGGGTATGAAAAATAGTTTAAAGAGGATGGAAGCAGATTGGAGTATTGCTTATGGACTGATGATGCTTGTTAAAGGTGCTTGCATAAGAACACAGTTATGTTTGTGTTGCCAGTGTAATGTTTAACTTGAAATGGTCTAACACTAGTTCACCTCATTACGAGGCTAGGAGGAGTTATCTTCATTTCTGTGTAAAGGAAGATGTTACGAGATGCCGCCAAGCCAATAGATGGCGCTTCTGTTATGTGTAGCTCAGTGTGATACTCTATAGTAGAAGTGAGCTAAGTTAAGTATTGCTTACTATGCACTATAGGGAGCTGTATGTATGCTACCCAATGATGCTGAGTAAAGACATTCTTATCAACATTACTTTGCTCTCGTATTGAATAATCGGCATACAAAACACTATACGTAGAGCACCAACAAGGGTTCCGCTACGGTTACAACCCTTTTTTATGGTTCTTTATAGAACCTTTATGGAGAATGGTTTTTATAAAGAACCTTTCTCAATCTAACCATACAGTTTTTTATTTTTTATTCTGGTCAGCCATATTATGTGTTATTATTGTGTTATTATTGTGTTTATTGACAAGTTGAATCAAGTCAAGCCTTCTCAGTTGACACAAGGCCATGTTACACAAGACACCATCACTGGTCATAGTCATTTAATAAGTAATAGAATAACAAAACATTAGATAAACTGGAATTACACTCTCACTCACGGTTGCACAAAAAAAGCTGTGAGCAAACCACATCCCAAAATATTCCAATGAGCCGCCTCCCCCACATTTTAATTATCACTTAAAGAGTAAATAACCCTTTTGTGAACTGAAAATAACTATTGAAGGGCTCAAAGGGTTCTTTAAGTTATTAAGGTTCCACATAGAACCATCACCCTTCCCAAAGAACCCTTGAGGAACCCTTTTTTCTTGGTGTGTAACATTCCTGGTGAAGAGTCCGTCAATTGCTGGATTTGTGAGAAAATTCCCCAAATAGCATAGGAATTACATATTGTTACAAAGCCATGAGCCACACATCCATGGCTCAACCATGTCTTCTGTAGCTCATTGTTACAGTAGCCTATGTAGGCCTACGGTTGCAGTCAATAATGTCCTTGTCTTTGAGTAATTTGCATTTAATCATTCCAGTATTCAGGAAAACAAAAAGCATTTCTTACCTGTAGGCCTATCACTTTCCCTTAATTGTTCTCCAGGCGGTTGCCTAATAAACCTGTCCTGATATACAGTCTGAAACAAAGGACTCCAGAATCGGGAAAATATTCCTTACAACCCAGAATGTTGAATAGAATTGCATTTGAACTTACTCTGTCAGTGGTCTGTGTGGGAAAGTTTTGTTTACCCAACTTTTTGGAGCACCAGTCCTTACTGAAGTAGAACTTTGTATCACCTGGCACATGCACAAAACCATGTCAACACCTGTTAGTTAGTATGGCTGCATCACATGCACAGAACCATGTAAACTCCTGTTAGTATGGCTGCATCACAAGCACAAAACCATGTCAACACCTGTTAGTTAGTATGGCTGCATCACATGCACAGAACCATGTCAACACCTGTTAGTTAGTATGGCTGCATCACATGCACAAAACCATGTAAACACCTGTTAGTATGGCTGCATCACATGCACAAAACCATGTCAACACCTGTTAGTTAGTACGGCTGCATCACATGCACAGAACCATGTAAACTCCTGTTAGTATGGCTGCATCACATGCACAAAACCATGTAAACACCTGTTAGTATGGCTGCATCACATGCACAAAACCATGTAAACACCTGTTAGTATGGCTGCATCACATGCACAGAACCATGTAAACACCTGTTAGTATGGCTGCATCACAAGCACAAAACCATGTAAACACCTGTTAGTATGGCTGCATCACATGCACAGAACCATGTAAACACCTGTCAGTATGGCTGCATCACATGCACAAAACCATGTAAACACCTGTCAGTATGGCTGCATCACATGCACAGAACCATGTAAACACCTGTTAGTATGGCTGCATCACAAGCACAAAACCATGTAAACACCTGTTAGTATGGCTGCATCACAAGCACAGAACCATGTAAACACCTGTTAGTGTGGCTGCATCACAAGCACAAAACCATGTAAACACCTGTTAGTTAGTATGGCTGCATCACATGCACAAAACCATGTCAACACCTGTCAGTATGGCTGCATCACATGCACAGAACCATGTAAACACCTGTCAGTATGGCTGCATCACATGCACAAAACCATGTAAACACCTGTTAGTGTGGCTGCATCACAAGCACAAAACCATGTCAACACCTGTTAGTTAGTATGGCTGCATCACATGCACAAAACCATGTAAACACCTGTTAGTGTGGCTGCATCACAAGCACAAAACCATGTCAACACCTGTTAGTTAGTATGGCTGCATCACATGTACAGAACCATATAAACACCTGTTAGTATGGCTGCATCACATGCACAAAACCATGTAAACACCTGTCAGTATGGCTGCATCACATGCACAAAACCATGTCAACACCTGTCAGTATGGCTGCATCACATGCACAGAACCATGTAAACACCTGTTAGTATGGCTGCATCACATGCACAGAACCATGTAAACACCTGTTAGTATGGCTGCATCACATGCACAAAACCATGTAAACACCTGAAGGCATTGACACGTTTTGTGACTATCCAGGGGATAGCTTTCACGCACGTGTAGATTGGGAATAAGCATATCCATTTTAGCTGTCCACAGGAGAATTTACTTTTGAGAAGATTTCTAATCTGTTGTCATTTGTCAGGCAAACATTAATGTAGTGAGTCGTTTGGTGCCGACATGGCAATATATAACACATCTGGGAATAACATAGCCTACTTACCTGACGCCACCTGTTCATATTTGGGGATAGTTTATTCCACTAGCTTGGGATTTCTGACACAGAGGGTATTTAAATCAGTTGGTTTCAGCTCTTCGGATGAGAAGGAGGGGATCAGGCCAGCATTAGGCTACATGAATATGTAGCTACATGAATACATGAAGCTAACTCTTGTCTCCTTTATTCAATGAATCCTGCACCTAGTGGAAATCATATTGCCTCCTGTGCATACCTTCATCTCCTGTGGCTGAGCTATGGCTACCCTTTGACACTATTAGGCCCAGGCACGTGCACATATAGGGTTCTACCTGTGCAGAGCACAGCCCTACCAATCCTTAGTAAAATGTTTGAAAAAATTGTGTTTGACCAGATACAATGCTACTTCACAGTAAACAAATGATCAACTGACTTTCAGCATGCTTATAGGGAAGGGCCCTCAACATGTACAGCACTTACCTAAATGGCTGATGATTGGCTGAAAGAAATTGATCAAAAGAAGCTTGTGGGAGTTGTTTTGTTAGATTTCAGTATAGCTTTTGACATTGTCGATCATAATCTGCTGCTGGAAAATGTATGTGTTATAGCTTTACATCCCCTGCTATTTCATGGATCGAGAGTTACTTGTCAGAGGGTGTTACCAGAAACAGGGGGTGTTCTTTAATGAAAGCGTCTCTAACATAATCCAGGTAGCGTCTGGCATTCCCCGGAGCAGTGGTCTAGGCCCCTTACTTTTTTCCATCTTTACTAATGACCTGTTACTGGCACTGAGTAAAGCCTGTGTATCGATGTATGCTGATGACTCAACATTATACACGTGAGCTATAATGTTGCACCTGGACTACTGCCCATATGGTCAACTGCCACAAAGAGGGACATAGGCAAATTACAGTTGGCCCATAACAGAGCAGCAAGGCTGGCCCTTAATATTCACGGAGAGCTAACATCAATGACATGCATGTCAACCTCTCCTTGTTACATATTGCTAAGGGAACGACGCAGGAGATGAGAAGCAGGTCCGGGAGTGAAGTTTTATTAGCTGATGGACATGAAATGGAACAGGAACAGCGTCTGGACAGGAACACATAACAAACAGAATACGGAACAATGCGGACACAGGGAACACCACCAAGGAACAGACATATACAGGGGGTAATCAACAAAGTGAAGGAGTCCAATGAGCGCAGCTGCATGTAATGTTGGTAACAGGAGTGTATGATGACGGGTAGCCTGGCGCCCCCGAGTGCCAGGGAGGAGGAGCGGGAGCTGGCGTGACACTCCTGGCTCAAAGTGGAGGAGAGATTGGCTGCATGAAGACTACTTGTATTTGCGAGAGGTATTAACATGTTGAAAGCACCGAGCTGTCTGTTTAAATGACTAGTAGCTTACACAGATCAGACACCCATGCATACCCCACAACATATGCCACAAAGGGTCTCTTCACAGTCCCCACGTCCAGAACCGACTCCGGGAAACGCACAGTAACTCATGCAAGCAGTAAAATCAGATTTAAAAAACAGATAAAACTACACCTTATGGAACAACGCGGACCGTTAAGAGACACACAGGCACAAACACATGCATACGCAAACAATCTACTACTGACTCATCTTTACCAGAACAATAGGCTACCTGGTGATTTGATTGATCATTTTCATATTTTAGATAGGCCTAGTTTGGGTGGCTATAAAGATAAGCAGCTGTACTACTTGCTATAAAGATAAGCAGCTGTAACATCGCACCGCCTCCAATATTAAGGGATGAAGATGTAGCATATTCTGGTCAATTTATTACGCTATTTGTGAGAAAGAACAGGGCTACCCGGCACACAGGCTGCCCTCCAAAGTGATGTTGCAGTGCAGAGAGAACATGCTTTTCCATCCAATCCTACAACCATGTATGATTGTACTTTCTTTGGACTCAAGAGAAGTGACATGATAAATCCCTAGTTGATATTGGCTGCTAAAATGAATGACTTTCAGCTCCAAATGCAGGTGTAAAAGGCAGTTTATTTATTTCTGTATCCTATCTTGCACTTCGAAAAATACATTGAGTTTATGGCTGTAACGACATGCTACGTTTGCGCAGCGATTGCAGGTTGATTGCAGGTGCATGTTTGTGTGTGCACGTACATGTGTGTGCCCAGGGGGTCGCAAGTCTTCTAGGCCTACCACTCCTTTTTGGGGGTCGCTGGTCAAAAGGTTTGAAAACCATTGGGATACATGATAGTGGCAACAAATGGAGTTGGGTTGGATATAGTATAAAAATGGTATTCTATTTTGACTGGAATTGTGTTGGTCATTGTTAACCTTGGGGGGTTCTAAGCTCACATATGAAATTGTTTTAAGACGGTCATACAATGGATCATTTAGCTATTTGATTTTGAGTTTTAGGACCCCTTTCAGTATCAAAATTATTTGATAAAATACTGAATTTGGACTTTAATTCTATAGCCCATAGAAACGCATTGAATAACACATTCATACATTTCTATTAAAAAAAAGACAGTGAAAAAGAAATCGTAAGGAATAAGGTTTTGAAGTGTCCGTCCCTGTATATCTAGGATATATAAGAAAGCTCAGGAAATATTTTAGTTTTTTGGACACATATTTAGCATCTTTTCTTTTTTGGCACAAAACTTCCTCCGTACGTCCATTCATTTGTATGGGTTACCTTCACATGAGTCTCCCCCCTTTCCATAGAGCGGTCATAATAGTTTGTAGGCCAAACCGTTCAGATGCTACATAGGTTTTTGTGAGAAGATTTCCGGGATGTCTCATGGTCTGACAAATACCCTGTAGGTCTGCCATCTTCCACAGCAGATGCGGAAGGCCACCATTGGCGGATGCAGTTTAAACTGACAGATTTTGTTGGGGATTTTTACTTAGATTAACGCATGGGTGTGTCAATAGACTCTTAAGGATTGTAATAAGTGCAGCATTTATTCCAGTTCAAAATAGTTTTGCAAAGTATTTTACTCATCAGATTGTGCTGCTTTCCCCTCTTCTTGTAATAATTGCTCAATGAGTCTGTAACCAGGGTTGCAGGGATTTGGTTTGGGGGGGGCAATGTTTTTTGAGTTTGAGCACATGCCCCCCAAAAGTCTGTGCTTGGCCCTGATTAGGCTATAGTCAGGGCCTGCTCCAGCATAGTGAGAATTCACATAGAAATTGTCACGTTCTGACCTTAGTTCCTTTTTTATGTCTTTGTGTTAGGTTGGTCAGTCGTTCGTTGTCTCTGATTGAGAATCATACTTAGGTAGCCTTTTTTCCCCCTTTTGGTTGTGGGTGTTTTTATTTTCTGTTTAGTGTCTGTTCACCTGGTAGAACTGTTTCGTTTTCTCTTCGTTGTAATTTTGTGTAGTGTTCAGTTTTTCGATTAAAATATGACGAACACTTACCACGCTGCATTTTGGTCCTCCTCTCCTTCCACCAATGAGAAGCGTTACAGAAATGCACATTTTACATTCAGAAATGCACAAGTACATTTTGTGCAAATCTAAACATTTTGCCATGGGGCAGATAGAACATTTGGCAGTTTTAAAGCATGTTTTCTACAGTTCTACACATTTTGCCATGGGGCGGACAGAAAATGTAGCATTTTTACAACACATTTCATGCAATTCGACTTATTTTGCTGTGGGGCAGAGATATGTTTTTGCAGTTTTAAAGCATGTTTTCTGCAGTTCTACACATTTTGCCATTAATTATGCCATGTTAATGATATCTGAGTGAGAGTGCCGAAAAAAATCAATGAGGGCCCCCTAGGTGGCCTGTCGATATTCGACCTTGATTACTGCAAATTTACACTGAAAAATATCAACGCAGCATGCAACCATTTCAAAGATTTTACTGAGTTACAGATCATATAAGGAAATCAGTCAACTGAAATAAATAAATTAGGCCCTAACCTATGAATTTCACATGACTGGGAATACAGATATCACAGATATCTTCAAAAACAAGTAGGGACGTGGACGACCCCCATTTGCCTCATGCAGCACGACACATCTCCTTCGAATAAAGTTGATCAGGAAGTTGACTGTGGCCTGTGGAATGTTGTCCCACTACTCTTCAATGGCTGTGCAAAGTTTCTGGATATCGTAACTTATAACTTTCTCACTGGGTGACATGTCAGGTGAGTAGGTAGGCCATGGAAGAACTGCGACATTTTCAGCTTCCAGGACTTGTGTACAGATCCTTGCAACATGGGGCCATGGATATCATGCTGAAACATGAGGTGATGACAGTGGACAAATGGCACGACAATGGGGCTCTGGATCTCGTCATGGTATATAAAATGAAATTGTGTTCATTGTCTGTAGCTTATGCCTGCACATACTATAATCCCTGCGCCACCATGGGGCACTTTGTTCACCACGTTGACATTGTCAAATCACTCGCCCACATGACGCCATACGTCTGTCATCTGCCCAGTACAGTTGAAACCAGGATTCATTCGTGAAGAGCACACTTCTCCAGCATGCCAGTGGTCATCAAACGACGCCAAACTGCAGTCAGATCAAGACCCTGGTGAGGGCGAGCACGCAGATGAGCTTCCCTGAGACGGTTTCTGACAGTTTGTGTAGAAATTCTTCAGTTATGCAAACCGACAATTTCATCAGCTGTCCGGGTGGCTGGTCTCAGACGATCCCGCAGGTGAAGAAGCCTGATGTGGAGGTCCTGGGCTGGCGTGGCTACTGGGCTCTGTGGTTGTGAGGCCGGTTAGATGTACTGCCAAATTACGTTAGAGGCGGCTTATTGTAGAGAACTGAACATTCAATTATCTGGCAACAGCTCTGGTGGACATTCCCGCAGTCAGCATGCAAAATGCACAATCCCTCATAACTTGAGACATCTGTGGCATTGTGTTGTGTGACAAAACTGCACATTTTAGAGTGGCCTTTTATTGTCCACAGCACAAGGTGCACCTGTGTAATGATCATGCTGTTTAATCAGATTCTTGAAATGCCACACCTGTCAGGTGGATGGATTATCTTGGCAAAGGAGAACTCCTCAGTAACAGGGATGTGAACTAATTTGTGTACAAAATTGGAGAGAAATAAGCTTGGAACATTTCTGGGCTCTTTTATTTCAGCTCATGATGGACCTTGGGTCCAATACTTTACATGTTGTGTTTATATTTTTGTTCAGTGTAGATAACTGGCTAGATAGACTAATTTACCAATTTAAAAATGTTAGCTGACACGGCTAATTGAGGGATGTTCAGTGACTGATAAATCAAGAGAAAAACTGCTGATGCAGAACCAAATGTAGGATCTACACCTTGTATTCTTTTATTCTAACTCTCAACGGTAAATTGAGACCCAAGTTTAGTCTGGGCCTATTATGTTGGAATGATTAAACTTCATGAAAAAAATGACCTTCAATCAATCCGTGTTTGGAAAGAAGTCTGACTGACGACGTTGCCCTTATAACAGAGCTGTCACCAAGTCAAATGCAGAGGCCACTACCGTGCCCAACGCTGCCACCTACACGCGGTAGGCGGCGACGCGAACAAGCAGACAGCGGCAGCGAGCATTCATACCGCTCAGAACAAGGCTTTTACTTGCTATTGCGAGCTCAGACCGCATAACACTCCATTCATGCTGTGAGAAGCTCAAGACTCGGAACGCGGAGCTTTTGGGCGAGAATCGTGACAGTCGTGGAAATGCCTTCAAGTTTAATATTTTAACCATGCTGAAGAAAACAAACCCCAAGATCACAATTATCCGTAAGTAGAGCAAAAACTTTTCTGCTGCAACTTCACTTATAACGTGGTTATTACAGTGTCATTTGTAGCTTAGTTTGTGGCTCGATTGAGGGACTGACATTCCTTCTCTCTCCCCGGCTGTTTCTATTCCCTGTGTCGTAGTATTAATATAATTCGGATAGGCAACCGAGGACTCAATGAATGCGGTTTGAGGGAATCCTTTAGGTTCAATTAGGCTATCTGCGTTCCCTCAGCCTATTCAGGTTTGGGCAGACCACATTGTTTGGCGAAATAATTGAACGCCCTATTTGATATGATTGGCAAGTTGGTAAAGTAGACCGGTTACGAATGGACATAAGTAGGTGTCAAGCAGCCGTGTGAAGGCTACATAGCTGGGGCGTTCTCTTACATGCAGAATGTGTGCAGATCACTGCAGGAGAATAGAAAAGGAGAATAGAAAATTCAATTTCATTTTCAACTCCATAACTTGCACACATAGAGCTTGCCACTGTGTCATTGCCTGGAGAAAAATAAAGCCGTAAATGGCAATTTATTGAAGTAATTTCAGAAGCTTTGACATGTCTTGACGCAGTTGGATATACCATTATTTTAATGTCGCATCAACATGCACTTTAATGTAATCTGATATATTTGTTTTTACACAGAATGCGTAGGTGACGATTGGTTTGGGGATGACTGTTGGATGCAGCCTATGCATTTCATTTCGATGCCGAGAAAATCGGATAAAAGTGCTATGACTATGCTGGAACGTGTTGGAAGAAGCTCGTATATAACCTCCACTTTAGACTCCGCATTTAGGCGATCGGATTTTTTTGCCAACAATGCATATTAATGTTCAGACATCAGCGTGGCTTTCAGATTTCTCTTGGAGTGTGATTCCTTTTATTTCCGAATTTATCTAGGGGTTTAACCATTTTGGTGGTGTCCCTCTTTTGTTTAGGATTCCCTATCGCAGTGTGTTTAGATTTGTAGCCTACATGTATGCGGTGCTGGCCGTGATGTTATTCACACAACTACAGGGTATGCACCATTGGTAGACATATAAGTACTATATGCAAGTACGTTTTTATTAGGCTTTTCTATCCTACCGATGATTAAAGGGATGCGAATGTATTTTTATGCGTAACCAAACGGTCACTATTTTTTTAATTATGGGGGCCTTATTGGAGAATTTGAGGGCCACTTCATAGACTACCATCCAAGTTTTATTTAGTCTACACATTGGTGTGTGGTCTTGCTACTCATAAATAGCATAATGTGGATGACAGGCTAAGAAGCAATCACTAGATGTGCGAACCGTTTAGGCTATTCTTCCACAATTTTCAATAATTACAAATGGGTCCACTTAAATATATTGATTTCATTTTTGCAGACATCTGTTAGCTTTCATCGCGCTCATCTTGCTATTTGATTTGATAGCCTAGCGACGTAATACAACCGGCATGTATCCCTGTTGTAACAATAGTGGGGAAATCTGGTTGATTTAGACCCCTACTTGCGTTATGAATCAACAAACGGTGAGTGATATTGTTTTGGGGGGCGCTCACTGGGGGCTTTGTGTCATGGTTCCCGCGCTCATGTTTGGCTGCCCTAAGGCAATCTTTATTTTGTTTCCCTTTGCATCTCCTTTGTGGAGGAAAAATGTCTGGCCATATCAATTGAGACCAAACCGTAATTCATAGGCTACAGTAGCCATAGCCATATATGATAAGACGTTTTACAATCGGGAGTTATTTGAATATCATATGGACGCTGGAGTCATTCCTTAGCTACAGTAGCTTATACTATAAAGGGTCCATACATTTGTCTTATTTTAGCTTTAAATCTGGACTGCATGTCTGTTAATTTGCTTTTCTCATGCACTCAGTGCAATATGTGCTCAGCATGCATGTCATCTGAAAAGTGTGGGTCACATAAACACATAGTTTATCAGTGGACAGTGGGACAAGCCACGCGCAGGCCAAAATAAGACATTGAAATGAGAGAGGCCATGAATACCCAAGCCCAAAGGCGGCAGATGGCGATATTGCGTCTTTCCATCTTACCATCCAAACACATAGTATGCAGCCGGCAATAGACTCGTGTCCCATGTTGACCGGTTCATACCTAAAACATTCTCCATTCAGGCTGCAAAGGCGTCTGTTTTCTCATCAAGTACATTTAATGGCAAGAAGGCAGACATGGGTAAAATATGCATACTTTGTGAAACACAATTTCCCACCACCATGCTAAAGTGGCTAATGGCTAGGAATGCTAGTCTCCGATGTTGCATATTGTAAAAACATGTATTTTTTTGAAATGTTGAATATTGCATTTGGCCAATCAGGTGGCAGCAGTCTGTTGTTTATGCATTGATCACACTGACAGCAACATTATGCTAAATGGAACGCAGCATCATCTGGATATGTGTGCAACAAAAGTTTAACATTCACCTTCAGCTACCAGTTCTGTCAAGCCATACAATTTGATGCATACATTGGATAAATCCAACATATGCACCACACAGAATGCACTGCAACTGCCTGTTCAACGCAATGCTGCAAGGCAAACGCAGGGTTCCATTAGAAATTAACGTACTTTTGGTGTACCATAATGCAATGATGTTGTCGGCGTGATTGAAGTGTTACCCCTGGCTGAACACAGGGTGTCATTAGCCACTAACATGGTGGTGGAAAATGGTGTTTCATAAAGAAAGTACGCATATTTTACAAAACTGTTTCCGTCTTCTCACCATTAAATCAAGTTAAGGAGGAAATGGACGCCATTGCAGCCTGAATGGAGAATGTTTTAGGTACGAACCAGTCCATGGAGGATACAAGTGCATTGCGGGGTGCATACAATGCGTTTGGATGGTAAGACGAAACAATCAGTACCAGATCAATATCGCCACCTGCCAGCTTTTGGGCCATGAATACCCCACTTAGTATGGAATGCCAGTCACCGTGCATTTCTGTGTCCTCGAATCGGCGCCTGTAGGCAATTATTTTGTATAAAATACAGTCATAGATGATGTCAAACAGAACAGTATGGTAGAAGAAAGCATTTGAATCGGACCTTTATGGCCCTTATCTGCTTGAATGACAGGGAGATATGTTATGTGGAATGATTGTCCCTGACAGCTCCCACTCTAAACAGGCCACTGCCACATCACTCAGTGCATCTATCTGTGTCTCAAAGTTCCAAACTGTTCCAAACGAACAAAATGCTATTTTCCCCAGGTGTGTATGGACAACATCCCAGAGTGATAAACCCTATCACTTCTGTTTCAATTAGTGAATCCATGTAATTGTTGATTCGTTGAAATTCTTATTTTTACCTATTTGAAACGTTTTGTTATTGCAGTAGACTCTATTCATTTCAGTAATAACAAACTATTCTTCGGTGTTTTTGTCCTCTACTTTTTCCTATCCTCTCTTTCAAGGCTCTGGTCTGTCAGGGATAGTGGAGCTTTTATGTCTGAAATGTTTTGAAGCTGGCTCCACTGGAAAAGGGCACCTAGATCAAAGGGACAGAGATTGAAATAGTTTCTCTTCTACATTTTTTTGGGGGAAAATGACAGGTAAAGAAAATGGAGGAGGCAGACGTATTGGATGTTATCAAAGTCACGGTCTTCTGTGAAGAACATGGGCTCTAACTCAGTGATTAGTATTCCATTTGATTTTTGCCACAGCAAATATGCCGTTTGTTTTCTCAAATTCAATTTGAATATCTATTGGACAGCCTGCACGTTTTTGTCAGGAGTAAACATCATTTTATCAGCACTTATTCCTCAGAAGCTCCTATATGTGTAAATACTGTACATGTGTTGTGGTTGTTATCCATACAGTACACCTGACTTGAAGAGGATGGGCCCATTCCACGTTATTGGAGTAATAAACCCCTGGCAGTATTAGTGATGGGAGGGGGGGGGGGTATAATTTTTTATGATTGTTTTAAATATTTTTTTTATCAACAAATGTGACAACATATTTCCCATTTTAGTCTTAGGTGCCATTTCCAAGATTGGCTTTTTGTACATTTTATAAAAGTACAGGCTCAAAGCTTCAGAATTGTATATTATACACTGCAGTTTGGGAAACATATGAAAGTTATGCTTATTTGAAATTTCGAAAAACATGTTGTTCCACCTTCTAGACAAGTGCCAGAAAATCCCCAACATGCATGAAATTATGCAGTATTAATATGCAGGTAAAGCTAACCAACCAGCTAGCTAACAACTAACACTGCAAACAGATTTCTGACTAAATGAGATACAATGTGTAATGTTAGCTGGCGTTAGAAACCAAGCAACTTATTGAGGCTGCATGCACTCAACCGACACAGTTACAAATAACAACAACTCCATTCAAAATATTTTGGCTCTTGGTCGTTGTAGCCTATCCTTCTCTTTCCATTCCATCATTTTAATTCCACCTTCCATTGATTAGATAATCTCCTAACTTTTGCCTATTTGCCTCTTGATGATTTATGATTGGCCAACAACAAGCTACACGCGCGACTCTCGTGAAAAGCAAAGAGCAGCAGCATAAATGATCAAATGTATCTTTCTCTCTCTACTGCAGGAGTCACATTCTGATCTGTATGGGTCCTTCCGGACAAGTCCGTTAAAATTACACATACCCGAGACCCGTGACAATAATTTCCGACCCAGACCTGTGATATCCTTTAGAATTCTGGATCGGGTCTCGGGTATTCGGGTACAGGTGGAGCCCATCGTCCTCCAGAATGTAGTCCATCACAACATTCTCCCACTGAGCTTTCTCTATAGCGGCAGTTCAGTTCAGGGGAGCAATGTTGTTGAGAGCTATAGAAACATGTTTGCAGTTACTGTCCATTGCTATTATCTTAAAAAAATTATCTGCATTATTCGCTGATCGGAGAAGACCCCATTATGTGGCATGGCAGACAAATCAGGACCTATCTCACGGCATGACCATCCCCTCCATTATCTCAAGGCTAGCCAGGAAAAATTCTTAGTTTCTCTGTGAGAAATGAACTAGGCTCATACTTTAATTTGTATTCATATTTACAGATCACCTACGAGTTTGCTATAAAGACGCATGAAAGTTCACATGTTCAAGAAGGCGTTTCTGGAACAACAACATAATAACATTTTTATGGAAATACTTTAAAATGTTTTTTTATCCTGTGAATTAGGAATGTCTGTCTTACGGCTAGATTGAGAGATTCAGACACATATTGCAATAATATATTACTTTTTGCTCTAGTTGGCTGTACCTGCACCAAAATAGTATTTTTCTTTCATAGCTTGTTCTCCATCATCTTTTTAAATAGGGAGCCAATACGTTTTCAGCACTTTTATTTCCATGACTGATCAAAACTCATTTTCTCATGGCTCTCTCCTGTCCCTCTGCAGTAGACATATGGTGAGCAATATGTTTGGAACAGCGAATCGCAATAAAATCACAGTATCGAATCGCAATACATATCGTATCAGCACCTACAGCAAGGATCGTGATAATATGCACACACCAACACATCACCATCCACACATCATCCTTCACAATTCAAATCAAATCCAATTGTATTTGTCACATTCTTTGTAAACAACAGGCTAATACAGACAGTGAAATGCTTACTTACGGGCCAGTCCCAGAAATGCAGAGAGAAAAATAGAGAAATAGTTGAACAAATAGAAAAACAATAACACAAGGAATAATCATGGTGGGTAAGGATTATATTTGTAGCCCTGAGACATGGCCAAAGTTAGACTGGTGTTTTTTCGTCACATAGATTTGAGACACATCTTCTATTCTGATCCAATGTTTTCGCTGGCTTGCAGCAGAGAGGAGAGGGGAGGAAGGGCTTTCCTGGGACGACGAGTCTGACGGTGACAATGATATTGACAGTCTGGGCAGGAGCCTGGGAACTTCTTAGTCTGCATGCATAGCACTCCTCCTGATCAGGACACTGGCTGGTCCACCTCATTCTGTTGAGTGCTTAGTCAAAGACAAACGTGACCGTGTGTGTTTGTGTGTGTGTCTATGAGCACACGACCCTCTAAGTGTAAGTTATTATTACACTCACCCAATAATTAAAATGACTTTGCAGTGGTTTGGTAACATAGTGCTTGCCTTATCAGGGCTCAGTGTTCTTATCTGGTATAGTATCCTAACTTGCCCTGCTGTTGGCTCTGTATAGCAACACAAAGACTGTTCTTGGTACTGAGGCCTTAAGGCCAGTAGGACACCCTGTTTAGCTCAGGTGCGTCGGACCTGGTGGGAAGGAACTTCGAAAGCTTTGCACCCCCGTACTCCAGGACCCATCTCTATTTCAACATCAGCATATCTCTCAGCCCGTAGGTCCAGGCCATCACACACTCTACCATCTGTTGCCTGCTGTCGCCGTGACCTATCACAGGCTTTTTTACTTTGCTCTACCAGATGTGCTGTTGTAGCATTCTGTGAGAGGAGGCTGTAGAAATGCATGGAGATGAATTCACTCAACACATTTCCCGGCAAATGCTGTTTTTTTCTTCCCCAAATGTGTTTTGAAGAGTGTTTGTTTAGGGATCTCAGCTGAGACTTTGCTCTAGGCAGGTCGGGGTTCCTAATGAGAACACCACCACACTGTGTGTGTGTGCGTCTACAGTACACTGTGTGTGTGTGTGTGTGTCGACAGTACACTGTGTGTGTGTGCGTATATCTACACTTTGTGTGTCTTTTCCCCCACACAACAGTCTGCTATAAATTCCTCCCCAATGTGAAACTAAAGCAAAGTCAGTAGTTTATTCTTCACAAAATCTCATCATTTTGTCTTATGCGTTGATCGTTTTACTACTATTACATATAGATGATTTCTTGTCATTTTCTCTCTCCTGTCCGATATACTGCATTAAGGCTATTACCAAGCTGCTGCTCTGTGTATCGAGGGATGGTAATAATTCAGCAGGCCAGGGCTGTATGTAAGACTAATAGAGAGGGAATCACAGGAGGAGCCTGGCCCTGGGGACTGGGAAAGCCCGGCCGTATGAACACCACCAGCACAACAAATCAGCTCCCTGTGGGGACAGGACAGGGAGGACAGACCCTGGTTCTGAGGGAGGAGAGGGGAGTGTAGAGGGGGGTGTTCGCACAACACTACCCTTTCTTAGCTGGGTCAAGAGACCCTATTTCACCCCCTGCCGGAGCACCTGTGGCTGAAACGGCCCGTGTTTATTTATTTATCGGCGCAAGGATTCACATGTAGCAGCAACAACACCCTTCCTTCCTTCCTTCCTTCCTTCCTTCCTTCCTTCCTTCCTTCCTTCCTTCCTTCCTTCCTTCCTTCCTTCCTTCCTTCCTTCCTTCCTTCCTTCCTTCCTTCCTTCCTTCCTTCCCTCCCTCCCTCCCTCCCTCCCTCCGTCCGTCTACGGCTATTGTCCCTCCTCCCCTGTGGCGTTTGCCTCAGTGCTGAAGAGACTGACATCTGGTGTCATCAAAACACTGAAAGTGTGGAGTGATGGTGCCTTCAGAAGGGGGTTGGCCCTGGGAAATGGGGTGAGGGGTAGCTTGTTAACCATTCTCACAGCTCTGTGGCCTCTTTGTCAAGGTCTCTATCTGGTAAATCCATTTGAATTCAATCACTTTTTGACAGCACCCCTTTTGAGTTGAACAAAACCTTCCATACATATTTGCCCGTTTGTAGAAGTGCTCAGAAAGTGACTTTTTGGATCCGAATGCCAAAACATTTAGGAGATAGAGGTGCTCAAAGTTTAAAATTTTGCATATCCCACCATACTATGAGTCTTTATCACTGCAAAAGATAAACGGTTGAAATTGATATCAATTATAAGCTTATTAAAAAAAGTATACTTTTTTTTGCTTTAAAGGTCCATTCCTATTTTTCATATTCGCACACGTTGTAGACCCTATTTTATATCATCTGAGGTGTTTATGTTGTGCCCGCCATCAGTTGAGACACAACATGCTCTTAAAAGGTGGGTGTCATGTTTTGGCTGATACATTTACTAAAATGGGAATACAATTGAAATGTACACGTTTAAATGGTAACATAATGATGGTTGGAGGTCCACACATCAGAGAATGTTGACTTGAATGGAATATCTGTTTTTTGAAATGATACTGTCAAGCCTCCATAGGAAACCTATTGAAATCATAGAAATATAGATACTAGAATTGACATGACCATTTAAGTTGACATTTGACGGTGGGTGAACTGGCGGCCATCTTAGTGGCAGTAATTAGAAAATACAATTCAACTTAAATGTATTTTCCAGTGATTAAGAATGGATGTCTCATGGTATGGTGGGGTGTGCAAAATGGCTCAACTTTGAACACCTTTATCTCCTGAGAGTGGCCACATCCTTCAGATATACTACATATTCTATCCATATACTGTCCATATTGTCTATACATCCCGGACTCCGACATTGCTCGTCCAAATGTTTCTATATTTCTTAATTCCGCTATAACATCTGATAATTAGGTGTGTGCGACCAAGAGCATTTTATTTGAATGTTTTGGCATTCAGGTCCAAATAGTAACTTTCTTACCACTTCTTCTATTGGCAAATATGTATGGAAGGTTTTGTTTAAATCAAAAGAGATGCTGTCAAAAGTGATGACCCTATCTCCTGTCAAAGCCATTATTTAGGCTCAAGTGACATGGGACCAGCTGTGTGTGAGCTGTGGTTGAGTTCTGGTCCAGATGCGGTCATGTCCTCTGTCAGTGTTCTCCACTGACTTTGGACCAGTGGTGTGTGAGGTGAGCTGTTGTTAAGTTCTGGTCCAGCTGTCATGTCATGTCTTCTGACCGAGGTCAAAACTGACATAGCACCATCAGTTTGGGAGCTGGGGTTGAGCTCGGGGCCTGATGCAGTCCTGTCCTGAGACAGTGGTCTCCACTGAGTGCCTCAGTGCAGACAGAGGAGGGGTGAAGTGCAGGCTGGTGTTCAGTAATCTCCTAATTAATACCCCATTAAAGGATTTGAATGAGCTTATTGATCTCTCTGGGAGGGGAGGGCTATACTACAGACCACTACATGCCAGGGAAAGGATATTTCCCTTCTCCCTTTGTTTAACTCATTATTCATGTCCTTGTCCTGCTCCTCCTGATGTATCACGGTGATCACTGCTCCCTAACGTCACAAGGCCTGAGGCAGTCATAGGGTTTGAAATCCTTGCCTATCCATGTCAGAGCAGAAGACCTCCTAGTGCCATGCATCTGATGGACACCACACATCGCCAGAAGAATGTGTGGAAAAGTGCACCCCCCCCCCCCCCCCCCCCCCCCCCCCCGTGGGGATTTGAAAGGGTTAAATGAAAGGCCAGGATGAAGAGTGGCATTTCTCAGTGTTACCATGCTGGGTGACCTGTAACTTACCAGGCCTTCACGGATGAATAGCGCTTCTTCAATACCACTGTGTTGCTGAGCGGTGCAGTGCTCTAGTCTAGTAGCTAGCTGGTGTTGCTATGACGTACAGGGATGCAGTGCTCTAGACTAGTAGCTAGCTGGTGTTGCTATGACGTACAGGGATGCAGTGCTCTAGTCTAGTAGCTAGCTGGTGTTGCTATGACGTACACGGATGCAGTGCTCTAGTATAGTAGCTAGCTGGTGTTGCTATGACGTACAGGGATGCAGTGCTCTAGTCTAGTAGCTAGCTGGTGTTGCTATGACGTACAGGGATGCAGTGTTCTAGTCTAGTAGCTAGCTGGTGTTGCTATGACATACAGGGATGCAGTGCTCTAGTCTAGTAGCTAGCTGGTGTTGCTATGACGTACAGGGATGCAGTGCTCTAGTCTAGTAGCTAGCTGGTGTTGCTATGACGTACAGGGATGCAGTGCTCTAGTCTAGTAGCTAGCTGGTGTTGCTATGACGTACAGGGATGCAGTGCTCTAGTCTAGTAGCTAGCTGGTGTTGCTATGACGTACAGGGAGGCAGTGCTCTAGTCTAGTAGCTAGCTGGTGTTGCTATGACGTACAGGGATGCAGTGCTCTAGTCTAGTAGCTAGCTGGTGTTGCTATGACGTACAGGGATGCATTGCTCTAGTCTAGTAGCTAGCTGGTGTTGCTATGACGTACAGGGATGCAGTGCTCTAGTCTAGTAGCTAGCTGGTGTTGCTATGACGTACAGGGATGCAGTGCTCTAGTCTAGTAGCTAGCTGGTGTTGCTATGACGTACAGAGATGCAGTGCTCTAGTCTAGTAGCTAGCTGGTGTTGCTATGACGTACAGGGATGCAGTGCTCTAGTCTAGTAGCTTGCTGGTGTTGCTATGACGTACAGGGATGCAGTGCTCTAGTCTAGTAACTAGCTGGTGTTGCTATGACGTACAGGGATGCAGTGCTCTAGTCTAGTAGCTAGCTGGTGTTGCTATGACATACAGGGATGCAGTGCTCTAGTCTAGTAGCTAGCTGGTGTTGCTATGACATACAGGGATGCAGTGCTCTAGTCTAGTAGATAGCTGGTGTTGCTATGACGTACAGGGATGCAGTGCTCTAGTCTAGTAGCTAGCTGGTGTTGCTATGACGTACAGGGATGCAGTGCTCTAGTCTAGTAGCTAGCTGGTGTTGCTATGACGTACAGGGATGCAGTGCTCTAGTCTAGTAGCTAGCTGGTGTTGCTATGACGTACAGGGTTTGCAGTGCTCTAGTCTAGTAGCTAGCTGGTGTTGCTATGACCTACAGGGATGCAGTGCTCTAGTCTAGTAGCTAGCTGGTGTTGCTATGACGTACAGAGATGCAGTGCTCTAGTCTAGTAGCTAGCTGGTGTTGCTATGACGTACAGGGATGCAGTGCTCTAGTCTAGTAGCTAGCTGGTGTTGCTATGACGTACAGGGATGCAGTGCTCTAGTCTAGTAGCTAGTTGGTGTTGCTATGACGTACAGGGATGCAGTGCTCTAGTCTAGTAGCTAGCTGGTGTTGCTATGACCTACAGGGATGCAGTGCTCTAGTCTAGTAGCTAGCTGGTGTTGCTATGACCTACAGGGATGCAGTGCTCTAGCCAGGCAGTGTTCTGTGTTCCTGTAACATGTGCTGCTTGGTCATGATTTGGAGAGAAGCTAGCCAGCGGTGGTGTGGAGGTGGAGGGGGAGGAGGAGAAGGAGGGAGACATGGGCTGAGAAACATGGCCTGTTCTGTGGAACATCGGCAGCGTGATTCCTTTATGATTCCTTTAACAGACCTGGCGTGTGCAATCGTTACCCAGCCGGCTTTGAAGCCCTCTTCTCCCCTTGCCCTCTCTCTGGTGGTCCCAGTGGCCTGCTAAGGAAGTGATTATCCTGGCAGCGCATGGAGGAACCTGGCCTGCTGTGGGTCGTGGGCAGGGGTCAGGGTTCACATACCTTCCCCCTGATGAGATTCTATTCACATGTTTCCCTGCTAACTATCACAGTTCAGGGGAGAAGGAGAACAGACCAGCTGTGTGCCTCTGGCTGTCTTAGCATGGGAGTCGGTTTCCGAATGTGTTTGCGCTTGTGTGTTTATTTACACATGCATTTCAGTTGATCACCTACTGCCACATTAGACCTCAATCACATTACAGTGGAACTGGGCTGATAATTGTCACATGTTTTCCCACTGGTTACATTTGAAAAAATCACAAATGGCTTATTTGTGAAGGAACTAACTGCAGTGTTTCTCTAGTAGAGCATAGCAGGATGACGATGATGAGGGGAGGACTGTTAGTCATGACAACCCCCCAGTCACAGCCCAAACAGCTGTTAGCCTTACAAATCCCTTCAGTGGTTCTGGGCTCAATGACCAGTGGAGCAGAAGCTTTAGCTTTAAGTTTAGCAGGGGGCTTAGCACATCACTCACTCCAGGGGATTTTTAGGAAAATGAATTGGTTGATACTCAGACGGCCACAAAGTGAAATTAAGAGACTTCTGTCAATAAATGTAAACTTCTCTCTTTGCAACCTTTTGAGCTCTTTTTAGGTGTGTATTTGTGTTTGTGTGTGTTTCTATGTGTATCTTTGTGCATTTGTTAATGACTATCTGTCTGAGAAACACAGCTTTACACCCGGGACAGATGTAGTGCGTGTGTGTAACTGTGTGTAACTGAGGCACAGTTGATGTCTTTGTCCCACTCACCTTGGTCCCAGAGTGATTTGACAGTGTGATCCCATCTCAAGTTGGGGATGAAGTAGTGTTGGTTGTTACATATACAGCTCTGTATCAGCCTGCTAACCCCAGGCCTGATAAGAGAAGGTCTTTGGAGACACAGCTATTTATTTATTTATTTTATTTTACCTTTATTTAACCAGGTAGGCAAGTTGAGAACAAGTTCTCATTTACAATTGCGACCTGGCCAAGATAAAGCAAAGCAGTTCGACAGATAAAACGACACAGAGTTACACATGGAGTAAAAACAAACATACAGTCAATAATGCAGTATAAACAAGTCTATATACAATGTGAGCAAATGAGGTGAGAAGGGAGGTAAAGGCAAAAAAAGGCCATGATGGCAAAGTAAATACAATATAGCAAGTAAAATACTGGAATGGTAGTTTTGCAATGGAAGAATGTGCAAAGTAGAAATAAAAAAATAATGGGGTGCAAAGGAGCAAAATAAATAAATAAATAAAAATTAAATACAGTTGGGAAAGAGGTAGTTGTTTGGGCTAAATTTTAGGTGGGCTATGTACAGGTGCAGTAATCTGTGAGCTGCTCTGACAGTTGGTGCTTAAAGCTAGTGAGGGAGATAAGTGTTTCCAGTTTCAGAGATTTTTGTAGTTCGTTCCAGTCATTGGCAGCAGAGAACTGGAAGGAGAGGCGGCCAAAGAAAGAATTGGTCTTGGGGGTGACTAGAGAGATATACCTGCTGGAGCGTGTGCTACAGGTGGGAGATGCTATGGTGACCAGCGAGCTGAGATAAGGGGGGACTTTACCTAGCAGGGTCTTGTAGATGACATGGAGCCAGTGGGTTTGGCGACGAGTATGAAGCGAGGGCCAGCCAACGAGAGCGTACAGGTCGCAATGGTGGGTAGTATATGGGGCTTTGGTGATAAAACGGATTGCACTGTGATAGACTGCATCCAATTTGTTGAGTAGGGTATTGGAGGCTATTTTGTAAATGACATCGCCAAAGTCGAGGATTGGTAGGATGGTCAGTTTTACAAGGGTATGTTTGGCAGCATGAGTGAAGGATGCTTTGTTGCGAAATAGGAAGCCAATTCTAGATTTAACTTTGGATTGGAGATGTTTGATATGGGTCTGGAAGGAGAGTTTACAGTCTAACCAGACACCTAAGTATTTGTAGTTGTCCACGTATTCTAAGTCAGAGCCGTCCAGAGTAGTGATGTTGGACAGGCGGGTAGGTGCAGGTAGCGATCGGTTGAAGAGCATGCATTTAGTTTTACTTGTATTTAAGAGCAATTGGAGGCCACGGAAGGAGAGTTGTATGGCATTGAAGCTTGCCTGGAGGGTTGTTAACACAGTGTCCAAAGAAGGGCCGGAAGTATACAGAATGGTGTCGTCTGCGTAGAGGTGGATCAGGGACTCACCAGCAGCAAGAGCGACCTCATTGATGTATACAGAGAAGAGAGTCGGTCCAAGAATTGAACCCTGTGGCACCCCCATAGAGACTGCCAGAGGTCCGGACAGCAGACCCTCCGACTTGACACACTGAACTCTATCAGAGAAGTAGTTGGTGAACCAGGCGAGGCAATCATTTGAGAAACCAAGGCTGTCGAGTCTGCCGATGAGGATATGGTGATTGACAGAGTCGAAAGCCTTGGCCAGATCAATGAATACGGCTGCACAGTAATGTTTCTTATCGATGGCGGTTAAGATATCGTTTAGGACCTTGAGCGTGGCTGAGGTGCACCCATGACCAGCTCTGAAACCAGATTGCATAGCAGAGAAGGTATGGTGAGATTCGAAATGGTCGGTAATCTGTTTGTTGACTTGGCTTTCGAAGACCTTAGAAAGGCACGGTAGGATAGATATAGGTCTGTAGCAGTTTGGGTCAAGAGTGTCCCCCCCTTTGAAGAGGGGGATGACCGCAGCTGCTTTCCAATCTTTGGGAATCTCAGACGACACGAAAGAGAGGTTGAACAGGCTAGTAATAGGGGTGGCAACAATTTCGGCAGATAATTTTAGAAAGAAAGGGTCCAGATTGTCTAGCCCGGCTGATTTGTAGGGGTCCAGATTTTGCAGCTCTTTCAGAACATCAGCTGAATGGATTTGGGAGAAGGAGAAATGGGGAAGGCTTGGGCGAGTTGCTGTTGGGGGTGCAGTGCTGTTGTCCGGGGTAGGAGTAGCCAGGTGGAAAGCATGGCCAGCCGTAGAAAAATGCTTATTGAAATTCTCAATTATGGTGGATTTATCAGTGGTGACAGTGTTTCCTATCTTCAGTGCAGTGGGCAGCTGGGAGGAGGTGTTCTTATTCTCCATGGACTTTACAGTGTCCCAGAACTTTTTTGAGTTAGTGTTGCAGGAAGCAAATTTCTGCTTGAAAAAGCTAGCCTTGGCTTTTCTAACTGCCTGTGTATAATGATTTCTAGCTTCCCTGAACAGCTGCATATCACGGGGGCTGTTCGATGCTAATGCAGAACGCCATAGGATGTTTTTGTGTTGGTTAAGGGCAGTCAGGTCTGGGGAGAACCAAGGGCTATATCTGTTCCTGGTTCTAAATTTCTTGAATGGGGCATGTTTATTTAAGATGGTTAGGAAGGCATTTTTAAAAAATATCCAGGCATCCTCTACTGACGGGATGAGATCAATATCCTTCCAGGATACCCCGGCCAGGTCGATTAGAAAGGCCTGCTCGCAGAAGTGTTTCAGGGAGCGTTTTACAGTGATGAGTGGAGGTCGTTTGACCGCTGACCCATTACGGATGCAGGCAATGAGGCAGTGATCGCTGAGATCTTGGTTGAAGACAGCAGAGGTGTATTTAGAGGGGAAGTTGGTTAGGATGATATCTATGAGGGTGCCCGTGTTTAAGGTTTTGGGGAGGTACCTGGTAGGTTCATTGATTATTTGTGTGAGATTGAGGGCATCAAGTTTAGATTGTAGGATGGCTGGGGTGTTAAGCATGTTCCAGTTTAGGTCGCCTAGCAGCACGAACTCTGAAGATAGATGGGGGGCAATCAGTTCACATATGGTGTCCAGAGCACAGCTGGGGGCAGAGGGTGGTCTATAGCAGGCGGCAACGGTGAGAGACTTGTTTTTAGAGAGGTGGATTTTTAAAAGTAGAAGTTCAAATTGTTTGGGTACAGACCTGGATAGTAGGACAGAACTCTGCAGGCTATCTTTGCAGTAGATTGCAACACCGCCCCCTTTGGCAGTTCTATCTTGTCTGAAAATGTTGTAGTTTGGAATTAAAACTTCAGAATTTTTGGTGGTCTTCCTAAGCCAGGATTCAGACACAGCTAGAACATCCGGGTTGGCAGAGTGTGCTAAAGCAGTGAATAGAACAAACTTAGGGAGGAGGCTTCTAATGTTAACATGCATGAAACCAAGGCTATTACGGTTACAGAAGTCGTCAAAAGAGAGCGCCTGGGGAATAGGAGTGGAGCTAGGCACTGCAGGGCCTGGATTCACCTCTACATCGCCAGAGGAACATAGGAGGAGTAGAATAAGGGTACGGCTAAAAGCTATGAGAATTGGTCGTCTAGAACGTCTGGAACATAGAGTAAAAGGAGGTTTCTGGGGGCGATAAAATAGCATCAAGGTATAATGTACAGACAAATGTATGGCAGGATGTGAATACAGTGGAGGTAAACCTAGGTATTGAGTGATGAAGAGAGAGATATTGTCTCTAGAAACATCGTTGAAACCAGGAGATGTCATTGCATGTGTGGGTGGTGGAACTAATAGGTTGGATAAGGTATAGTGAGCAGGACTAGAGGCTCTACAGTGAAATAAGCCAATAAACACTAACCAGAACAGAAATGGACAAGACATATTGACATTAAGGATAGGCATGCTTAGTCGAGTGATCAAAAGGGTCCGGTGAGTGGAGAGGTTGGTTGGTGATTTAGACAGCTAGCCAGGGCATCGGTAGCAAGCTAGCATAGGATGGAGGTCTGTTAGCCACCCCTTACGTTCCGTCAGTAGATTAGTGGGGTTCCGTGTGGTAGAGGGGATTAATCCAAATCACACAACAACAACAAAAATAAAAACAATAGATATAGTTATAGAGGCCCAAGAAGAAAATATAATAATAATAATTAAAAAAATAATAAAAATAAAAAATAATAATAATAATAATAAAAAAATTGTCCGATTGTCTATTCAGATAGCAGCCGGTAAGACAGCTAACGGTTAGCAGGCCGCAGATGGGCGTTCAGGTAACGTCGCGACGGAGGAGCCGGCCGAATAACTCCTTCGGGTAGATAACGTCGGCAGTCCAGTTGTGAAGGCCCGGTGGGGCTCCGCGAAGGCAGTAAAACGGGTCCGGATAGGTGACTGCAGCCCAGGTGTGATTGATGGAACTCAGGAGTGATTGACGGAGCTTGCTAGCTCCGATGGTCACACGGATAGCAGCTAGCTAGCTGTGAGATCCGGGTATGAATGTCCAGGGACATGGAGAGAAAAATTGGTCCGGTATGTTCCGTTCCGAGCCGCGCTGCGCCGTACAGAACTGGCGATAGATTTTCGAGCTAAAGGATAGCTGATGACCACAAACCGTGGTTAGCTGAATATTAACGATTTGCCAGTAAAGGAGCTAACTAGCTTCTGAACTAGCTTCTGGATTAGCTTCTGGCTAGTTTCAGGCTAGCTTCTTGGAGTTTCTGGCTAGCTTCTTGGAGGATTACAGATCTGAGGTAAATAATACTTTTTTATAAATATACATTGGTGAGGCGGGTTGCAGGAGAGTGTTTTGAAGATGAGTTGATGGAAAATAAAAATAAAATGTATGTGAAAAAGTTGTAAATATATATATATACAGGACACGACAAGACGAGGACAAAAGACGTCTGAACTGCTATGCCACCTTGGAGAGTAATGCAGGGTGTGATCCACAGCAGGGCAGGCCAAGTCCTCTCACACGACCCTGCTCTCACGCACCAATGACCCCCTTTGTATAGTGGTCTTTAGGAAGACTGACTGAATGTCCCCCAGTCCCAGTCATGGGCGATCGATATGTTTTACTGTGGGATGGTAGCTAGTACGACGGATGTTTGGTGTGTGTTTGTGTACACATATTAGTGGGACTGTTTGCACACAGCTCCTGTATAGTCCATATCATTTACATGACTGTGTCTGTGTGTGTGCATGTGTGTTTGGCTTGGAGTGTTTACCTAGGGTCAATCCTCTCCCAATCGTAGCCAGTTTTGCAGACTCCCCAGCCATTCTTCCCAATTTCCTGTTGAGTCGTCCGTGGCTGAGAGACTCTAGTGATGAGTCGAGATCCTCTGGGCCGTGAGGAAGAGAGAGCAGGCCAGGAGGAATAGCTCTGGCTCTCTGTTTGAGTCAGGGCCTCCAATACATCCCTATATCACGTCCCCTACTAAGTAACAGGAGGGCGTTCTCATAAACTGTTACAACCAAACGAATGCTGTATTTGTGTACAACTAACACGGCAGTATAGAGACTTAGGGAATGCCATGTTGGTTTACGTAAAAAACTGTTTTTGTTGCGAGTTTCCTGAGTGTTTGCTGATTAGTGGGGGTGTGTATGTACTACTCCAACTCACAAACAGAGTGCTGTGGAGAGTTGGGATGCTGGTGGAGCCGGAAAATCACGGTGTCTGTTTCTGCATCCCTTCATCTCTCCCCCTAAGTACTCATTCACTGGAGTAGATACTACTAAATGCCTGTAGTAATGTGGTAGTATAACCGGATCCTACATGTTAAATGAGTGCCAGTACATTAGTGTGGTATAGACCCAGACAGAAGGCTATAATATCCAGGCTTATTTTCCCAAGTGGGCCACGGATGTTTATATTTCAGAGGTGTGCTGAATTACTTAATTGCTTGATTGGATGAATTGCCTGAATCACCGGCCTTTACCACATACCAGTGGCTACCAACCTGACAGAGATCAACCCCCCTCCTCCAACGCCCATCTCACTCCAATAGAGTGTAATTCCCCTAGGGATGGTAGGGGGTACGGGGGTCAGTAAGGAAACAGGTGTGTGCTGTCATCGCTTGTATAAAGCGTAATAAGGCGGGGAGCCGTGCTAACCCTATCCCATATTCCCCTGGCTCTGGCCGAGCATGTCTGGAACGCTTTCAGGCCCTAGCCGCACTAATCAGAACCACATCCACAGCCAGACCCAGTTTTCCGGCAGATAACGGGGCTAGAGCTGCCCCGTGCGAGAGAGCCCTGAAGCATTCCCCTATAAACCTCCACAGTGGAATCTTCTATTTCTGGAATCTTAATTTGGATCCACTATGGTCAATCACTGTCACAATAGCGCATTTCTACTAGATGGAAAATCAAATCAAACCATGTAGGTAGGAGTAGAGTGACAATGCAAAGATTTTAAACAGCAAGTAGCAGCAGTGTAAAAACAAAGGAGGGGGGGGGTCAATGTAAATAGTCTGGGTGACCGTTTGATTAATTGTTCAGCAGTCTTATAGCTTGGGGGTAGAAGCTGTTAAGGAGCCTTTTGGACCTAGACTTGACACTCCGGTACCGCTTGCCATGCGGTAACAGAAAGAACTTGGGTGACTGGAGTCTTTGACCATTTTCTTCAGACACCGCCTAGTACATAGGTCCTGGATGGCAGGAAGCTTGGCCCCAGTGATGTACTGGGCCGTACGCACTACCCTCTGTAGCACCTTACAGTCAGATGCCGAGCAGTTGCCATACCAGGTGGCGATGCAACCGGTCAGGATGCTCTCGATGGTGCAGCTGTCAAAACTTTTGAGGATCTGGGGACCCATGCCAATTCTTTTCAGTCTCCTGTGGGGGAAAAGGTGTTGTCGTGCCCTCTTCACGACTGTCTCGGTGTGTTTGGACCATGAGAGTTTGTTGGTGATGTGGACACCAAGGAACTTGAAACTCTCGATCCGCTCCACTACAGCCCTGCGATGTTAATGGGAGCCTGTTCGGCCCTTCTTTTCCTGTCGTCCACGATCACTTTCCTCACATTGAGGGAGACGTTGTTGTCCTGGCACCACAGTCCGTCAGAGACCTGGCAGTCCTCCGTATACAATCTCATTGTTGCGGTCATCAGCGGTACCGGAGCGTCAAGTCTAGGTCCAAAAGGCTCCTTAACACTGTTGTGTCATTGGCAAACTTAATGATGGTGTTGGAGTCATGCTTGGCCACGCAGTGATGGGTGAACATGGGAATACAGGTGGGGACTAAGCCCACACCCCTGAGGGGCACTGGTGTTGAGGATCAGCATAGCAGATGTTTTGTTGCCTACCCTCACCACCTGGGGGTGGCCCATCAGGAAGTCCAGATCCAGAGGGATTTTTTAAAAACATTTTTATTTGATATTAAACTAGGCAAGTCAATTGACATGTTTTATATATTTACAATGACTGCTTACACTTTCCAAACCCGGAAAACGCTGGGCCAATTGTGTGCAGCCCTATGGGACTCCCAAACACGGCCGGTTGTGATACAGCCTGGATTTGAACCAGAGTGTCTGTAGTGATGCAGCAAGCACTGAGATGCAGTGCCTTAGACCACTGCACCACTTGGGAGAAAAGGGTCCTTAGCTTAGTGATGAGCTTTGTAGGCACTATGTTGTTGAACACTGAGCTGTATGTAGTCAATGAAAAGTATTCTGAAATTGGTGTTCCTTTTGTCCAGGTAGGAGAGGGCAGTGTGGAGTGCGATTGAGATTACGTGATCTGTTGGGGCGGTATGTGAATTGGAGTGGGTCTATGGTTTCCGGGATGATGGTGTTGATGTGAGCCATGACCAGCCTTTCAAAGCACTTCATGGCTTCTGACATGAGTACTATGGGGCGATAGTCATTTAGGCAAGTTACCTTCGCATTCTTGGGCACAGGGACTATAGTGGTCTGCTTGAAACATGTAGGTATTACAGAGTCGGTCAGGGACAGGTTGAAAATGTCCGTGAAGATACTTGACAGTTGGTCCGCGCAAGCTCTGAGTACACGTCCTGGTAATCCGTCTGGCCCCTCGTCCTTGTGAATGTTGACCTCTTTAAAGGTCTTGCTCACATCGGCTATGGAGAGCATGATCACACAGTCGTCCAGAACAGCTGGTGCTCTCATGCATGGTTCTGTGTTTCTTGCCTCGAAGCGAACATAATAGGCATTTAACTCGTCTGGTAGCCTCGTGTCTTTGGGCAGCTTGCGGCTGAGTTTCCCTTCGTAGTCCGTAATAGTTTGCAAGCCGTGCCACATCCCTCGAGCGTCAGAGCTTTGTATGCGTTTCTGTATGTGGAGTAAAGGTGGTCTAGAGTTTTTTTTCCTCTGGTTGCACATGTGACATGCTGGTAGAAATGAGGTAAAACGGATTTAAGTTTGCCTGCATTAAAGTCACCGGCCACTAGGAGTACGGCTGCTGGATGAGCATTTTTATCTTGTTTGCTTATGGCTTTATACAGAGAATGGTCTTGTGGGTAGAATGGCTTTGTGAAAATGTACTTTTCAAAATGGACGGGTCCTGTTGAATGCCACCCAGCTATTGTTCTGTATTAGTTTAATCTCTTTACTGGTCCTTTGAAAGCAAGCATGTCTAATACATGGGCACAGAGTCAAAGCTCAGAGGACAGTGCAGGGGAAAGAGGGAGGGCAAATGGTGTCAATTTTAATATAAAAATATAAAATAATATTAGATGTTTTATTGTCACATACACTGGATAGGTGCAGTGGAATGTGTTGTTTTACAGGGTCAGGCAGAGTAGCACAGCGCCTCTGGAGCAAATTAGGGTTAAGTGCCGCGCAAAAGGGCACATTGACAGGTTTGACGGCTCGGGTATTGGAACCAGCGACCTTTCGATTACTGGCCCAACACTCTAAGCACTAGGCTAACTGCCACCCTGCTCACATCTGATCAGCCATCTGCACATTAATGAGGGATTTCATTTATATTAAAGATGCAAATGTAGCCTTTAAAGGAGATTGAAATGCTGAGCGGAAGTGTGCGTGGCGGGTACTTTATCTGGGTGCTCTGTTCATTAGCCTGCTGTAATTGTGTTAGCACAAACCCAGACGGCAGGAACTGAAATATCCCACTGGAAATGTCACAGGAGCGCCGGGGATGACACGGACGTGTTCACACAGACTGACGCACACAAACGCGCACATGCACACACACGCTTGCATGCACACGCTCGTGAGTGAGCACACATACACACGGTCACGCGCACGCACACGCACGCACGCACACACACACACACACACACACACACACACACACACACACAATTTATCTAAGTGGTTATTCGCCGAGAGACCCTGACCCTGCATTAAAAATGAAAGCCCTCCTTCCAATGGAGTTGGGTGCATCTTGGTGTGGCTGTGGCTGTGCGTGTGTGTGTGTGTGTGTCTATCTCTGTGTGTGTGTGTGTGTGTGTGTGTGTGTGTGTGTGTCTATCTCTGTGTGTGTGTGTGTGTGTCTGCTCACCTCAAGTGGTAGCATTTAATCAAGCATGACACTCATCTCTGAGTTCTTGAGCTAGAACTTGAATCCTAATATCCTGTTTGAATCATGTGTGTGACTTTAAGCTGGATAGGAGAGGCAGGGAGACATTCCAGGGAGCCTTGTGATGTGCTAGCCTGGGTACCAATCTGTTTAGCTAACATTCCACTCCTTGTACTCTGTGACATACTGCATGACACAGATGTTTAGAATGACAAGAGGTGGAATGATAGCTAAACATACTCGTAACCAAGCTAATGATGTGCTATTTCACAGTGAATTGATAAAAACACAACAACAGCATTGGCTCGGTGAGGCAAGTTCGCAGGCAGTTGACTGGTAACCCCTCCTACCCTCAGTGGGTGTTTTCCGCAGTTTCCTCCTCCTCTCCGTGCCTGGGTCTTAAAGGTGGCTACTGGTCTTAACTGATCTGTGCTGTAGCCTGTCAGACAGGTCTATTGTCTCTCTCCCTGTAGCCTGTCAGACAGGTCTACTGTCTCCCTCCCTGTAGCCTGTCAGACAGGTCTACTGTCTCTCTCCCTGTAGCCTGTCAGACAGGTCTACTGTCTCCCTCCCTGTAGCCTGTCAGACAGGTCTACTGTCTCCCTCCCTGTAGCTTGTCAGACAGGTCTACTGTCTCCCTCCCTGTAGCCTGTCAGACAGGTCTACTGTCTCCCTCCCTGTAGCCTGTCAGACAGGTCTATTGTCTCCCTCCCTGTAGCCTGTCAGACAGGTCTATTGTCTCCCTCCCTGTAGCCTGTCAGCCAGGTCTACTGTCTCCCTCCCTGTAGCCTGTCAGAGAGGTCTACTGTCTCCCTCCCTGTAGCCTGTCAGACAGGTCTATTGTCTCCCTCCCTGTAGCCTGTCAGCCATGTCTACTGTCTCCCTCCCTGTAGCCTGTCAGACAGGTCTACTGTCTCCCTCCCTGTAGCTTGTCAGACAGGTCTACTGTCTCCCTCCCTGTAGCCTGTCAGACAGGTCTACTGTCTCCCTCCCTGTAGCCTGTCAGACAGGCCTATTGTCTCCCTCCCTGTAGCCTGTCAGACAGGTCTATTGTCTCCCTACCTTTAGCATGTCAGACAGGTCTACTGTCTCCCTCCCTGTAGCCTGTCAGACAGGTCTATTGTCTCCCTCCCTGTAGCCTGTTAGGCAGGTCTACTGTCTCCCTCCCTGTAGCCTGTTAGGCAGGTCTACTGTCTCCGTCCCTGTAGCCTGTCAGACAGGTCTACTGTCTCCCTCCCTGAAGCTTGTCAGACAGGTCTACTGTCTCCCTCCCTGTAGCCTGTTAGGCAGGTCCAACACTTATCATCAAAACAGCATCATGCTTTTAAAACTCACCTCACTGTGATGATCCATTTCAACAGCAGGTTGAAACAGTGTAAAACAGGGTCATTGTGGATGTTGTTTCAAAGTCTAACACAGTGAAATGGACAGCAATTTCTAAGTTGATGATTCATTCAAATCACCCATATGCATAGTACAGCCTGTGAGCCCGGAAACACTAAACAGAATTAAAATGAGGATTGTGCCATTATACAATATCTAGTCTATTACGGATGGCAGAGAAACATAAAACAAAGTGATTGAAGGTGTCTTTGGTACATACATTGGTCTCGCCTATACTCCAAAATGAAACACATTCTAGTGTGGACTGTATTATCATGCATACTGGCTGGACTGGTTACCTCATGCTACGCTCTAAATGTTGATCTATGAGTCTGGGAGAGAACATACAGCCCGAGGCCATGCTGTTGGTTCATTGATTGTGCAGGGCGGTTTACAGTTAGCCTACAATTATTGAATTCCTATTTGATTTTGTTCAGCCTATTAATAGGGATTTTAAAAAAATATTTTCTGAATCAATTGGGTGACACATTCCCATTAGCTATATAGAATATCTCACCACCATGTGTTTCCATCTCCTCCTCTCTCTCTCTCTCCTTTATTCCTTTCTGCAGCGCGCAGGGGTGCTGTCAACAGTTTAGTGAAATATGGTTTTGTTGAGAAAACATGTTAATATCGATGCTCCCCAACAGATTTCACCTGGTTTCACCTGGTTTCCCAAATTAAGCACTGGTTAGCTGCAGGAACAAGTTTGGAGCTCCCAGGGCATAGAGTTTGGGCAGAATATCCCGTGTCTTGCAGAGACAGAGTGTTGATGGAGACCAGGAGATGCTAAACGAGTTGATGGAGACCAGGAGATGCTAAACGTGTTGATGGAGACCAGGAGATGCTAAACGTGTTGATGGAGCCAAGGAGATGTTAAACGTGTTGAAGGAGACCAGGAGATGCTAAACGTGTTGATGGAGACCAGGAGATGCTAAACGTGTTGATGGAGACCAGGAGATGCTAAACGTGTTGATGGAGCCAAGGAGATGTTAAACGTGTTGATGGAGACCAGGAGATGCTAAACGTGTTTATGGAGACCAGGAGATGCTAAACGTGTTGATGGAGACCAGGAGATGCTAAACGTGTTGATGGAGACCAGGAGATGCTAAACGTGTTGATGGAGACCAGGAGATGCTAAACGTGTTGATGGAGACCAGGAGATGCTAAACGTGTTTATGGAGACCAGGAGATGTTACACGTGTTGATGGAGACCAGGAGATGCTAAACGTGCTACAGTTTGCATGACAATAACCAGCTGACAAAATGTCATGACCGCTACAGCCCTACTCATCATGTTCTCTCTCTCTCTCTGTGTGTGTGTGTGTGTGTGTGTGTGTGTGTGTGTGTGTGTGTGTGTGTGTGTGTGTGTGTGTGTGTGTGAGAGCTTATCTAGGTATAATGTGTTCTTTGTCCTGTCATAAGACAGCTAGTGCTGGTCAGAGATCAGTTCACTCAGTGTCAAAACATATACATATACACAAACCCATACATCTACACACACACACACACACACACACACACACACACACACGCTTAAGTAAATAGGCCAGTGGAGGGAGATTTCACAGAGCATGATGATGCTGTGCAGTAGGAATGTGTGCTGACAAACCTAGAAAAGCAGGAAACAGTCTGCTGCCCTCACAGGCCCTGTTCTGGGATTTGAAACCCCTCTATTTGACTGTACGCTAAAGAGGACCCTGGAGCTACAATCACTTAAGTATTTTAAGTGCTTCAAAATGCCCTGAAATGCTGGATTTTATCATGGTATTCGCCGTAGATAATCTAAACTGGCTCCAAACTGCAGTGTGGCAATTGTGTTATTAAGAAAATGAGTAGGTCCTTTTAGGCTTGTTCTGCTCGGTCGAGAGGAGGCTCTCAGCCTGTATCAGGGGTCGTTTTCCTCTTCTACCAGGGAGAAAGAGAGGGAGAGAAGGTGAAAGAGAGAGAAAGGGAGAGAGAGAAAGAACGAAAGAGGAAAAGAGAGAGGGTAAAAGAAAGAGTGAGAGAGAGAAAGGGAGAGAGGGAGAGAGAGAGAGGGAGAGAAAGAGGGAGCTAGAGAAAGAAAGAGAGATGGTCAAAAGAAAGAGGGAGAGAGAGAAAGGGAGAGAGAGGGGAAGAGAAAGAGGGAGCTAGAGAAAGGGCGAGAGAGGGAGAGAGAGAAAGGGAGAAAGAGGGAGAGAGAGAAAGGGAGAAAGAGGGAGAGAGAGAAAGAAAGAGAGATGGTAAAAAGAAATAGGGAGAGAGAGAAAGGGCGAGAGGGAGAGAGAGAAAGGGCGAGAGAGGGGAAGAGAAAGAGGGAGAGAGAGAAAGGGCGAGAGAGGGGAAGAGAAAGAGGGAGCTAGAGAAAGAAAGAGAGGGTAAAAAGAAAGAGAGAGAGAGAGCACTGCCATACATCTGACAAATGGAAACTGGATAGATACCCAGCCTTTAGGGAAGAATAAGGGCATTTGTCTTAGTTTGGACTTCAGTCAGTGCAATTGAAACAATTTTTATGAGTGTTGTGACGCTAAAACAGCTGCTATAAAATGAGGTCATTGTCATAAACCTAACAGACTACCCTATAAGAAGAGAAGAGAGTGTTGGCACTGTCTGTTCTGCATGAGGGTGGTTGCTTTATGGCTATACCTCACAGACTCACACTACTCCTTTGTTATTAGGGAACATAACAATGACAACACATATTTGGGAACAACATTAATGCATGCTGTATGGTGTGGAGGACAGTGTGGGTGCAGACAATGCAAGTGTTGCACTGTTGGTTTCTAGAATGCTTGATCTATCCTGTCCACTTCTCCATGTCTCGTTGGATGTTTATAGACCCTCCTGTTGTTGCAGTGCGGTGCTGCTGTTCCTCCTGCAGTGAGATAGCACTGGACCCTTTTGCTGGCAGGCCAGGCACCGGGGCTTTTAGGGCTGAAATAGCCAGGCTAGGCATTCTCCTTTACAGCAGAGTAGAAGGAGCTGGTGATGGTCTTTTATATATCTTTCTCCTTGGAGTGCCTTCAGTTTACTATGGCACTGCAATCTTCATGGAGGCACACAGTTTGCTGTGTTTTTTAGGAGTGCTTTTCCACCAGTATTAAGGCTAGTAAACGTCAGGATACGTCACTTCTAGCATTTCCCCGAATCTCTCCAATCCAGCACTCTCAGCATTTATTTGATTGGAGACCTGAAAGAACTGGAATAGCAGGTTATGGGTGACTTTGTGTTTGTTCTGTAGTGTTCTGTGTTTAGTCTGTAGTGTTTTGTGTTTGTTCTGTAGTGTCCTGTGTTTGTTCTTTAGTGTTCTGTGTTTGTTCTGTAGTGTTCTGTGTTTGTTCTGTAGTGTTCTGTGTTTGTTCTGTAGTGTTCTGTGTTTGTTCTGTAGTGTCCTGTGTTTGTTCTGTAGTGTTCTGTGTTTGTTCTGTAGTGTTCTGTAGTGTTCTGTGTTTGTTCTGTAGTGTTCTGTGTTTGTTCTGTAGTATTCTGTGTTTGTTCTGTAGTGTTCTGTAGTGTTCTGTGTTTGTTCTGTAGTGTTCTGTAGTGTTCTGTGTTTGTTCTGTAGTGTTCTGTGTTTGTTCTGTAGTGTTCTGTAGTATTCTGTGTTTGTTCTGTAGTGTTCTGTGTTTGGTCTGTAGTGTTCTGTGTTTGGTCTGTAGTGTTCTGTGTTTGTTCTGTAGTGTTCTATAGTATTCTGTGTTTGTTCTGTAGTGTTCTGTGTTTAGTATGTAGTGTTCTGTGTTTAGTATGTAGTGTTCTGTGTTTAGTATGTAGTGTTCTGTGTTTGGTCTGTAGTGTTCTGTGTATAGTATGTAGTGTTCTGTGTTTGTTCTGTAGTGTTCTGTAGTATTCTGTGTTTGTTCTGTAGTGTTCTGTGTTTGGTCTGTAGTGTTCTGTGTTTGTTCTGTAGTGTTCTGTGTTTAGTATGTAGTGTTCTGTGTTTAGTATGTAGTGTTCTGTGTTTGTTCTGTAGTGTTCTGTGTTTAGTATGTAGTGTTCTGTGTTTAGTATGTAGTGTTCTGTGTTTGTTCTGTAGTGTTCTGTGTTTAGTATGTAGTGTTATGTGTTTGTTCTGTAGTGTTCTGTGTTTAGTATGTAGTGTTCTGTGTTTTAGTATGTAGTGTTCTGTGTTTAGTATGTAGTGTTCTGTGTTTGTTCTGTAGTGTTCTGTGTTTAGTATGTAGTGTTCTGTGTTTAGTATGTAGTGTTCTGTGTTTGTTCTGTAGTGTTCTGTGTTTGTTCTGTAGTGTTCTGTGTTTAGTATGTAGTGTTATGTGTTTGTTCTGTAGTGTTCTGTGTTTGTTCTGTAGTGTTCTGTGTTTAGTATGTAGTGTTCTGTGTTTGTTCTGTAGTGTTCTGTGTTTAGTATGTAGTGTTCTGTGTTTAGTATGTAGTGTTCTGTGTTTAGTATGTACTGGTAGTGGACGTGAGGTCATGAGTCCAGTCTGGTTCAGGATATTTGATCCTTTTAAATCCCTCAACTCAGGAGGTTTGGAATGAATACTGTACATAGTTACTCTAAGATACTGACACTGATTCTGTCAGAACCACCCGCCTTTTATCACTGTGAGTGACTGTGTCTGGTAAGCTGCACCTGTTACCCTATGAAGCTGTTCCTGTGTGTTTTGGATGTGTGTGTGAGTGTGTGACACAGCGTGTACAGGATGGAGAGGCCTGGCAGTCTGGCTTCTTCAGTGGCCAACTGAATTGAACTGCCATTGAGTCATTGTATCCTTGACGGGGCAGAGCTGCTTGTCCACGCTAATCCTGTTTGACCTAGAAAAAACACAACTGTGTGTGTGTGTGTGTCTGTGTGCGTGTGTGTCTGTATCTGTGTGTGTGTGTGTCTGTGTCTGTATCTGTGTGTGTGTGTGTGTGTGTGTGTGTGTGTGTGTGTGTGTGTGTGTGTGTGTGTGTGTGTGTGTGTGTGTGTGTGTGTGTGTGTGTGTGTGTGTGTGTGTGTGTGCGTGTGGGCAGCTGTCAGTGAGGTCACTGTGTCAGGCATGGAATGCAGTACAGTATAAATGGAGTGCAGTGTTCTAATCAGTGCCTAGCATGGCGAGCAGAGGCACACTGGACCACAGCAGCAGCCATACAGTCAGCCACACAGCCAGCCAGTCAGCCACACAGCCAGCCAGTCAGCCACACAGCCAGCCAGTCAGCCACACAGCCAGCCAGTCAGCCACACAGCCAGCCACACAGCCAGCCAGTCAGCCACACAGCCAGCCAGTCAGCCACACAGCCAGCCACACAGTCAGCCACACAGCCTTACTATTAACAGCCGTATGGCCCCATGCCCTTATGGCCTCAGACAGCAGTCAGCACACAGCCAAGGAGCCCCCCCTCCCAGCCTAACAGCGATATCAATCTGTTCCACCTCAACAAGGCACTCCATAAACCTTATCAAAACATACACACATCTCACACGCTATTCCCTCCCCGTAAATGAACACAACAACAGCCCACTGAACATGAACCCAATAACAGCCCACTGTCTGCCTCTTCATCCTGTTAAATATTCCCACTTGGGGGAATTTAACCTTAACGTTGAACTTTTTCAACACAAATATGTAAACTGTTGGGAAAGGAACATCATTCCTTATCTCTCAAATTGCAGATGTGGTGTCCTCCTGATTGGCGCAGCGGTCTAAGACACTGTATCGCAGTGCTATAGGCGTCACTACAGACCCAAGTTCGATCCCAGGCTGTGTTGCAGCCAGCTGCCACCGGGGAGACCCATGAATTGGCCCAGTGTCGTCCGGATTAGATGAGGGTTTGGCCGGCTGGGATGTCCTTGTCCCATCGCGCTCTAGCGACTTCTCTGCATGCACGCTGACTTCGGTTGCCAGTTTTACGGTGTTTCCTACGACACATTGGTACAGGTGGCTTCCGGGTTAAGCGAGCAGCGGGTCAAGAAGCAGTGCGGCTTGGCAGGGCCGTGTTTCGGAGGACGCATGGCTCTCGACCTTCACCACTCCATTTGGGAGTTGCAGCGACGGGACAAGACTGTAATTACTAATTGGGGAGAAAAAGGGGTAAAAATTGCTAAATAATAATTGCATATTTGGCAGTTATATATTTTTTGCTCTCTTTGTCCCTGTCAGCTTTTTATTTTCCAGTGAAGACCCCCTCCCTCCCTCCCTCCCTCTCTGCCTGCCTCCCTCCCTGCCTGCCTGCCTGCCTCCCTGTCACCTTCCCTCCCTCCCTCCATGCCTGCCTCCCTCCCTGCCTGCCTGCCTCCCTCCCTGCCTGCCTGCCTGCCTCCCTGTCACCTTCCCTCCCTCCCTCCCTCCATGCCTGCCTCCCTCCCTGCCTGCCTGCCTCCCTGCCTGCCTCCCTGTCACCTTCCCTCCCTCCCTCCCTCCATGCCTCTCTCCCTGCCTCCCTCCTTCCTTCCCTCCCTGCTTGCCTGCCTCCCTCCCTGCCTGCCTGCCTGCCTGCCTCCCTGCCTGCCTCCCTGTCACCTTCCCTCTCTCCCTTCCTGCCTCTCTCCCTGCCTCCCTCCCTCCCTGCCTTTCTGCCTCCCTCCCTGCTTGCCTGCCTCCCTCCCTGCCTTTCTGCCTCCCTCCCTGCTTGCCTGCCTTCCCCCCTCCCTGCCTTCCCCCCTCCCGGCCTTCCCCCCTCCCTGCCTTCCCCCTCCCTGCCTTCACCCCTCCCTGCCTTCCCCCCTCCCTGCCTTCCCCCCTCCCTGGCTTCCCCCCTCCCTGCCTTCTCCCCTCCCTGCCTTCCCCCCTCCCTGCCTTCCCACCTCCCGGCCTTCCCCCCTCCCGGCCTTCCCCCCTCCCTGCCTTTCCCCCTCCCTGCCTTCCCCCCTCCCTGCCTTCCCCCCTCCCTGCCTTCCCCCCTCCCTGCCCTGATTGAGTCTCTGGCCTGACCTCATCCTGCTAAACCGCTGCACTCGTTACTTTAGGACTTTCATGCCAGATTGACTTGTGTTTTGCTGCTGATATGGTGATTCTGCCTTCTCATCGGAAACAATCTCCTGTTATGATGGATTTTTCTGGGCTGGATTGAGAGGCTTGGCCCTGTTTTCATATTAGTATTGCAGCTGGGAAGCTGGGCAATGTTTTCTGACCAATCTCACTGTCCTTTCCTCAATCCCCCTCCTCTCTGTCTTTTACTCCATCCCCCTCCTCTCTGTCTTTTACTCCATCCCTCCTCTCTGTCTTTTACTCCATCCCTCCTCTCTGTCTTTTACTCCATCCCTCCTCTCTGTCTTTTACTCCATCCATCCCTCCTCTCTGTCTTTTACTCCATCCCCCTCCTCTCTGTCTTTTACTCCATCCCCCTCCTCTCTGTCTTTTACTCCATCCATCCCTCCTCTCTGTCTTTTACTCCATCCATCCATCCCTCCTCTCTCTCTTTTACTCCTTCCATCCCTCCTCTCTCTCTTTTACTCCTTCCATCCCTCCTCTCTGTCTTTTACTCCATCCATCCCTCCTCTCTGTCTTTTACTCCATCCATCCCTCCTCTCTGTCTTTTACTCCATCCCCCTCCTCTCTGTCTTTTACTCCATCCTCCTCCTCTCTGTCTTTTACTCCATCCATCCCTCCTCTCTGTCTTTTACTCCATCCCCCTCCTCTCTGTCTTTTACTCCATCCTCCTCCTCCTCTCTGTCTTTTACTCCATCCCTCCTCTCTGTCTTTTACTCCATCCCCCTCCTCTCTGTCTTTTACTCCATCCCTCCCTCCTCTCTGTCTTTTACTCCATCCATCCCTCCTCTCTGTCTTTTACTCCATCCATCCCTCCTCTCTGTCTTTTACTCCATCCATCCCTCCTCTCTGTCTTTTACTCCATCCATCCCTCCTCTCTGTCTTTTACTCCATCCATCCCTCCTCTCTGTCTTTTACTCCTTCCATCCCTCCTCTCTGTCTTTTACTCCATCCATCCCTCCTCTCTGTCTTTTACTCCATCCATCCCCCTCCTCTCTGTCTTTTACTCCATCCATCCCTCCTCTCTGTCTTTTACTCCATCCCCTCCTCTCTGTCTTTTACTCCATCCCCCTCCTCTCTGTCTTTTACTCCTTCCATCCCTCCTCTCTGTCTTTTACTCCATCCATCCCTCCTCTCTGTCTTTTACTCCATCCATCCCTCCTCTCTGTCTTTTACTCCTTCCATCCCTCCTCTCTGTCTTTTACTCCATCCCCCTCCTCTCTCTCTTTTACTCCTTCCATCCCTCCTCTCTGTCTTTTACTCCATCCATCCCTCCTCTCTGTATTTTACTCCATCCATCCCTCCTCTCTGTCTTTTACTCCATCCCCCTCCTCTCTCTCTTTTACTCCATCCATCCCTCCTCTCTGTATTTTACTCCATCCATCCCTCCTCTCTGTCTTTTACTCCTTCCATCCCTCCTCTCTGTCTTTTACTCCATCCATCCCTCCTCTCTGTCTTTTACTCCATCCATCCCTCCTCTCTCTCTTTTACTCCTTCCATCCCTCCTCTCTGTCTTTTACTCCATCCATCCCTCCTCTCTGTCTTTTACTCCATCCATCCCTCCTCTCTGTATTTTACTCCATCCATCCCTCCTCTCTGTCTTTTACTCCATCCATCCCTCCTCTCTGTCTTTTACTCCATCCATCCCTCCTCTCTGTCTTTTACGCCATCCATCCCTCCTCTCTGTATTTTACTCCATCCCCCTCCTCTCTCTCTTTTACTCCTTCCATCCCTCCTCTCTGTCTTTTACTCCATCCATCCCTCCTCTCTGTATTTTACTCCATCCATCCCTCCTCTCTGTCTTTTACTCCATCCCCCTCCTCTCTCTCTTTTACTCCATCCATCCCTCCTCTCTGTATTTTACTCCATCCATCCCTCCTCTCTGTCTTTTACTCCTTCCATCCCTCCTCTCTGTATTTTACTCCATCCATCCCTCCTCTCTGTCTTTTACTCCTTCCATCCCTCCTCTCTGTCTTTTACTCCATCCATCCCTCCTCTCTGTCTTTTACTCCATCCATCCCTCCTCTCTCTCTTTTACTCCTTCCATCCCTCCTCTCTGTCTTTTACTCCATCCATCCCTCCTCTCTGTCTTTTACTCCATCCATCCCTCCTCTCTGTATTTTACTCCATCCATCCCTCCTCTCTGTCTTTTACTCCATCCATCCCTCCTCTCTGTCTTTTACTCCATCCATCCCTCCTCTCTGTCTTTTACGCCATCCCTCCCTCCTCTCTGTCTTTTACTCCATCCATCCCTCCTCTCTGTCTTTTACTCCATCCATCCCTCCTCTCTGTCTTTTACTCCATCCATCCCTCCTCTCTGTCTTTTACTCCATCCCTCCTCTCTGTCTTTTACTCTATCCCTCCTCTCTGTCTTTTACTCCATCCATCCCTCCTCTCTGTCTTTTACTCCATCCCCCTCCTCTCTGTCTTTTACTCCTTCCATCCCTCCTCTCTGTCTTTTACTCCATCCATCCCTCCTCTCTGTCTTTTACTCCATCCCCCTCCTCTCTGTCTTTTACTCCTTCCATCCCTCCTCTCTGTCTTTACTCCATCCATCCCTCCTCTCTGTCTTTTACTCCATCCATCCATCCCTCCTCTCTCTCTTTTACTCCTTCCATCCCTCCTCTCTGTCTTTTACTCCATCCATCCCTCCTCTCTGTCTTTTACTCCTTCCATCCCTCCTCTCTGTCTTTTACTCCATCCCCCTCCTCTCTCTCTTTTACTCCTTCCATCCCTCCTCTCTGTCTTTTACTCCATCCATCCCTCCTCTCTGTCTTTTACTCCATCCCCCTCCTCTCTCTCTTTTACTCCTTCCATCCCTCCTCTCTGTCTTTTACTCCATCCATCCCTCCTCTCTGTCTTTTACTCCATCCATCCCTCCTCTCTGTCTTTTACTCCATCCCCCTCCTCTCTGTCTTTTACTCCTTCCATCCCTCCTCTCTGTCTTTTACTCCATCCATCCATCCCTCCTCTCTCTCTTTTACTCCTTCCATCCCTCCTCTCTGTCTTTTACTCCATCCATCCCTCCTCTCTGTCTTTTACTCCATCCATCCCTCCTCTCTGTCTTTTACTCCTTCCATCCCTCCTCTCTGTCTTTTACTCCATCCATCCCTCCTCTCTGTCTTTTACTCCATCCATCCCTCCTCTCTGTCTTTTACTCCATCCCTCCCTCCTCTCTGTCTTTTACTCCATAAATCCCTCCTCTCTGTCTTTTACTCCATCCATCCCTCCTCTCTGTCTTTTACTCCATCCATCCCTCCTCTCTGTCTTTTACTCCACCCCCCTCCTCTCTGTCTTTTACTCCTTCCATCCCTCCTCTCTGTCTTTTACGCCATCCATCCCTCCTCTCTGTCTTTTACTCCATCCATCCCTCCTCTCTGTCTTTTACTCCATCCATCCCTCCTCTCTGTCTTTTACTCCATCCATCCCTCCTCTCTGTCTTTTACTCCATCCATCCCTCCTCTCTGTCTTTTACTCCATCCCCCTCCTCTCTCTCTTTTACTCCTTCCATCCCTCCTCTCTGTCTTTTACTCCATCCCTCCCTCCTCTCTGTCCTTTACTTCATCCTCCTCCTCTCTGTCTTTTACTCCTTCCATCCCTCCCTCCTCTCTGTCTTTTACTCCATCCATCCCTCCTCTCTGTCTTTTAGTCTATCCCTCCTCTCTGTCTTTTACTCCATCCATCCCTCCTCTCTGTCTTTTACTCCATCCCTCCTCTCTGTCTTTTACTCCATCCCTCCTCTCTGTCTTTTACTTCATCCATCCCTCCTCTCTGTCTTTTACTCCATCCCTCCTCTCTGTCTTTTACTCCATCCATCCATCCTCTCTGTCTTTTACTCCATCCCTCCTCTCTGTCTTTTACTCCATCCATCCCCCTCCTCTCTGTCTTTTACTCCATCCCTCCTCTCTGTCTTTTACTCCATCCCTCCTCTCTGTCTTTTACTCCATCCATCCCTCCTCTCTGTCTTTTACTCCATCCATCCCTCCTCTCTGTCTTTTACTCCATCCCCCTCCTCTCTGTCTTTTACTCCATCCATCCCTCCTCTCTGTCTTTTACTCCATCCATCCCTCCTCTCTGTCTTTTACTCCATCCCCCTCCTCTCTGTCTTTTACTCCATCCCTCCTCTCTGTCTTTTACTCCATCCCTCCTCTCTGTCTTTTACTCCATCCATCCATCCCTCCTCTTTCTCTTTCACTCCATCTATCCCTCCTCTCTGTCTTTCACTCCATCCATCCATCCTCTCTCTCTTTCACTCCATCTATCCCTCCTTCACTCCAGAAGCCTGTGAAATGCCACCAGAGTAGTGTGAGGTGAACATGATTTGAACTATTAGTTCACTCTCTGTAAGCCTTGTAGAATCATTCTAAATAGAAGTCCTATCTTGTTGAAGTATCTGGCTAAACCTGAAGGGCAAAGGGCTTGGCAAAGGGCTTGGCAAAGGGCTTGGCAAAGGGCTTGGCAAAGGGCTTGGCAGTATAACATATTTGACTATATACCTGTATTGATGCATGGACAAGTTTGGGTTTTTACTTTACCTTCTATAATGGAATTTCATGTTTTGGTTTGTTAAATGTGATATGCTACTCTGCCTTGTGTACCGTCCATTTTTATAGTTTACTCCACAACCTGAGTCGTCTGTCTCCGCTCCCTCTCACTCACGCCAGACCTAGCCCCGCCCCCTGTCACACAAGGAGCACAGTTATTAATTGAGCAGATGGAGCAGCTGTACCCCCACTTTCAAAATAGGGGTTCACCCCCACTTTTTTACCAGAGAATTATCATGATCCATTGGGCCATTTGTCATTGTCTATATTAAAATAGATATGTCCAATTTCTATATGATATAATGAACAGATTGCATTTTGCACCCTCTCCCCCGTGGCCTCAAGATGAATGGTTTTGACCACTGGAAAGTTTTGCTTTGCTCCGTGTGTCACCATTGTGGTTCAGTGCATTTACACTAGTTGCAATGACAAGGCCCCTGCAAAAGAAAACGGTTTATCAATTTTGTTGTGCTGTTGTTACTGTTTGTATCGTTGTATTCATGTCTGATGCACTCGGGGTGTTGTTCCATATCATTTGAGCAGTGTACACCAGGACACGTTGCCTGTTAGAACCACGATGAGCACGTCTGATTAGGCTTCACTGTAAGGCAGACTGACTCTGAGTAGCCTTCCATCAGCCTACGAAAGTTTACACCTTTGCAGAAAGCGGCATGTTCGGCCGCTCGCAAGTAGATACTGAGAAATAATCACTAGGCCTAATATTATATGACTCAATCTGTGAAATACATTTGATCCCTGTCACGTGTGCTCCCTCTCCGGCCTCTAGGTCATCAAGCTGCTCGTTATGGAGCACACCTGTCGCCATTGTTACGCGCACCTGCGCGTCATCAGACTCACCTGGACTCCATCACCTCCCTGATTACCTTCCCTATATACAGTGGGCTCCAAAATTACTGGCACCCCTGACTGGCAATGCACAAACAATACTTCAAAAAATATAAACAATATAATTATGGAGATAAACTCAAAATGCCAACATGTGAGAAATACTGGACTTTATTAATGTTTCAATGGAACCAACCAAATTCATACAATTATTTAATAAAAAATACATTTCACCAAAATCAAGGTTTCATAATTATTGGCACTCCTCATTTAGTACTTAGTGCCACCACCTCTGGCAGGGATAACAGCATGAAGTCTTTTCCTGTAATGTTTGACAATGTTAAGGAACACATTTGGAGGGATTATAGACCATTCCTCTATGCAGAGCCTTTCAAGATCCTTCACATTCTTGGGTTTGTGCTTATCAACTGTCCTCTTCTGCTCAGCCCACAGATTTTCTATTGGATTGAGTTCCAGCGACTGAGATGGCCATGGTAGAACATTGATTTTGTTGTCACAGAACCATTTCTGTGTGGATCTTGAGGTATGTTTTGGGTAATTGTCTTGTTGGAAAGTCCACATACGACAAAGTCCCAGCCTTCTGGCAGAGGCAACCAGATTGTCTGATACTTGGTTGAATTCATTATGCCATCAATCTTCACCAGTGCCCCTGGAACTCTGGAATTAAAACAGCTCCAAAACATCACTGACCCACCACCATATATCACCGTGGGTATGAGGTGCCTCTCCTTGTATGCATCTCTGTTTCGACTCCGAACATGCCAATGTTGTATCTGACCAAAACGTTCAATTTTTTTTTCACAAGAGCACCTTCTTCCAGTCATAATTTAAATGATGTTTGGCAAACTCGCTGTGCTTGCGTCTGTGTCTTGGGGTCAGAAAGGGCTTTCTTCTGGCAACCCTTCCAAAGAGCCTGTGGTTGTGGAGGTGGTGTCTGATGATGCTTTTTGAAACCCGGTGACCCCAAGATGCCACCAAGGCCTGCAATTCTTTCACAGTGATTCTTGTGGATTTTGTTGCTTCTCACACCATCCTCCTCCCTATCCTGGGGGGCAAAATGCATTTGCGTCCTCTACCTGTGAGGTTTTTGACTGTTCCATATCTTTTGAATTTTTAAATAATTGCCCTGACAGTGCTCAGTGGTATATTCAATAGTTTGTGGATCTTCTTGTAGCCATTACCAGATTTATGAAGGTCTATGACCATCTGTCTCGTTTGAACTGCCAGTTCTTTTCTTTTCTTCATGGTGTTGGATGACAAAGGGATATTGCATGCGTGTTACCTCATTTTTATACTCTAGTGAAAAAGGAAGTGATGTAATGGCTCAATATACTTCCTTAACACTTAGATAAACTTAAATAAGTGGAATTGAATTCCTTGTTTAATTTTGGTAGATGTTATTTACAATAACATTTAAGGGTGCCAATAATTGTGAAACCTTGATTTGGAGGACATGGATTTCTAATGAATTAAATCAATACATTATTTTGGTGGGTTCCATCGAAACATTAATAAAGTACAGTATTTTTCACATGTTGGTATTTTGAGTTTGTCTCTCTAATTATATTGTTTATATTTTTGAAGTATTGTTTGTGCATTGCCAGTCATTTTGGAGCCCACTGCATGCCGCTCCCTTTGGTTCCTTCCCCAGGCGTTATAGGTGCTGTTCCAGTGTTTAGTCTGTGTGTTGTTCGTGTTTCTTGTTTTGTTTTATGTTGTGTTTATTTATTAATACATTCACTCCCTGGACTTGATACCCGATTCTCAGCGCACATCGTTACAATCCCCACGCTGTCTACAGCCATTTAACACCATTCTGCATTTCTTTACCACCTATTTTCCCAACATCAATCGGTTAAATCACATTGAAATGTCTTCATTCGGTCACAGAAGTAACAGTCCTAGCTGAGCTTCATATGCAAGCTGCAACAGAGGTCACATCACGGTTACAATGTAGCCAATCTGTGTTTGTATGCACCTATGCGCAAAATTTAAAAAAGCACAGGATATTTCTATGTCGATTAAACAGCTCTGCTTGGCTTGGTAAGTAGGCCTACTATCGACCAAATAAGAAATTTCTACCCTCGTTGCATCAAATATGTGTGCTGATGAGACAAGTTCATTTGAAACATTTTCATGGTGCCAGCACTACCCACAAAGGTGCTCAAAAAAGTCCATGTTGGAGGAAAATTGTAGTGAGTAGTGTGTAGTGTGTCTGCTGAGACTACACAGCTCTTATTCCTCATAATAAAAATGATTGGAAAATCATTTATAGTAGCCTAGTCATGGAACTGCAGATTTGTTCAAATGTATTGTTTTCTCATCTTAAAAAGGCAAGATACTCAAGGTAGTTCATGTTCAACTTGATTGTCCCAAAGGGCAATTGGTTTTGAAGCAAAGGAGCATAAAAAACAACATTGAATGAATAAACTTCACATGGATCACAATGACACACAGGTCTAGTGAATACAATGAGCTAGCTAGTACATCAAGTCATGGGGCTGACAGCCATCTATATATACAGTATACAGTATACAGTATACAGTAGGCCTACTACTGATCGACATTAGAAGATCAATGCAGTGCTTTTCTTTGTTTCTATTCATCACATTCATTTTAGCTTGAAGTTTCATTGAACAGTATAAAACAATCACAATGTGGGAAATCCCCATTTAAAATCACTCAGAATGTATGTCATGCACTACTCATAAAGAACATGTATTAATCATAAACATCAAATACATCAAATACTGTCATACGAGCAAAAATATGAAACATATTGTGATACTATATTTTGCTGTCGTTAATCTTCTACCATCTGCCATAGAACCTCATTTTGGAATATGTATGTGAGAGGGTCAGAATGTTGACTTGAGTGCACCTTTACCCTACACCTCCATGTGCATCTATGTTAGTCCATCCTGTTAGAGAAACAGACTGTATGTATATGTTTCACTGAATACACAAAGCTGTAGCCTTAATGTTTATACTGTTGCTTGGGAGTGCATACTGTATGTGTGTGCATACATAAGTGTGTTTGCATATCTGTGAAACATCGATAGAACAGGATGGATAGACATCTCTGCTACAGGTAACTCATCAGGCAGGCAATAAAATCAGTTTTAAAAACAGATAAACAACACCTCAAGGAACAACGCGGACTGTGAAGAGACACACACACACACACACACACACACACACACACACACACACACACACACATTATTCTTCATATGATTAATTAATTTATTTTCTGTTTCTTGTTCTTTTTTAAATTGGCCATATTGTTCTTTAGTCATAGTGTTCTTAGTTTACATTTGTGCTGCTGTTCCTGCACATTAGTGTGGTGTATCGTGTCATGTTCTATGTTTTGTGTGGACCGAGGGAAGAATAGCTGCTGCTTCTTCAATAGCTAATGGGGATCCAAATAAAATCATAGAAATGATAAATCATATGCGGTGTGTTCCTGGTGCTGCCTGTGGCTTGCCTCTCTCACACAGACTCCGATGTGACCTCCATGTTAAAGATGCAGTGTGTATAAATTTGCTTAAGTATGAGGCCCCAGTTTTGTGGCCGGTGCTGTAATTGATATGCCACAAGCAATAAATCAGTGTTGGCGCTATGGCTCAGGGGCCATTATCCGAGGAGGCAGGTTGAGCCGAGCCCAGCCGAGCCGTCCGTCCGTCCACAACATAACCTGCCTCAGTCTTCCTCTGGTAACCACTCTGCTCTGCTCGCTGCAGCCAAACACATTGATGAATTTATTCTGCCTTGCATTTCCTCTGCCATGGACAGCCCTGTGAGTTCAGGTGCATTTCTGACTGACTCCCTGGCTGGCTGACTAAATAACTGACTGACTGCCTGGCTGGCTGACTAAATAACTGACAGACTGGCTGACTTGCTAAGAGTAGCCATCATCAACATCCTCCGTCTCTCAGGGATGGAAAAGGAATTGTTTTGCCATAAAGAGTAACGACCACTCAGTTCTTATGCTGTTTTCTCCTTTTCCATCCCTCTTCCACTCAAACGTCTCTCTTCCGTCCTTTCTTCTATCTCTGTCTCTCATCCAGACCCTCTTGTTTCTCTTAAAACATCTTAATAGTAACATTGCTGTCGTTAATCTAATTCATATTCTAGCTAGCTGATCTCTTTGCAAGACATGAAACAGTTGCTTTTCACTCAATGTTTTCCAGCTGTTTTTTGTCCTAATTCAGTTAAAGCACTGACATATTCAGTTTTCAGATTCAATAACGGTTCAGGGACAATGTCAAATTAGTTTAAGTGTGGCATTTTGATAGTTTATTTGTTTGTCACAGTGACAGAACGTTGTCATAGTTGTGCACCTGATAGATTGACCTGTGATATATATATATAATATCATTTTGATGTCTCCATTTACAGAGAAATATCTCAGACTAGTGCACTCGAACCATTGCCTCTGTGTGTTGAGTCACAGATCTGTGATTATAATGGGTACGCATTCATGCTTGTGTGTGTGAATATGAGTGTATGCATGTGTGATCTGAAGCCTTTCACTGCTCTAATTTACATCAGTGAGTGTGGCTTGGCGTGGTGAATGAGCTGAGAGTTGAGACCACGGTGGGTTTTGTGACTCAAACACCAACGGCAGCCATCACACAGTGTGCCCATTGTCTTGATGGGCTGTAGAACAGTGGGTTCATATAGCAGATCGTGATGGCTGATGTAAGACAGGGACTAGGAGTTGAAAGCAGTTATTAACTGTCTGTCTGGGCCTGGAGTGTGAGAGAGAGGCTGAAGGATGAAAGAGAGGGTTGAGAGAGAGAGGGAACGTAACGGGGTCTCCTAAAGTGGCCCCTTAAGGTCTGAGTGGTGCGGTCAACCTCTTTGTTTTGTTCTTCAAAGCTAAGTTACTGGAATTAATGTAGGTAATTAACAGGTCATTTATGGTAATCTATGGTAACTTTGGTCATTTATACTTGAATAACTTAAAAAAAAATATATATATATTCATATATATTATTCATTTATTATACCTGTGCTCATATTGTACATGAGTTTCTAGTGGATAGACAATATGGTTCAAGAGAAAATAGTTATAACTTAATGAAAAAAGCAACTAATCAGCAATGAAATGATTTCTATCAAATCGGCAACTCTTCCAACTACAGTATTCACTTTTTTCACATCTGCCGCCAGTTGGGCACCAACATATTTACAACAAAGACATATTGACATAGTACAATCAATCAAAGTGTATAAAACATCAGGATATTTAATGTGAGAAACCTCATATTAAACACCAATCATTTTCTTTAAGTTGATGGTTTATATGTAACATAATGTTTTACAGTTTTGTCATTCTATTTTATATTGTAAAATCATAATATTTTATTATTTTGTATATTTGACATCCGATAAGGCTAGAGGGCCAGAGATAATTACAGACACCTGTGAAAATCTGAAGTACCCAAAAAGGCCACTAGTCATGTGATAAAATAAAATAACAACATGAAAGTTACCAAAATTCTGGTAGTTTACTGGAAAACTTCAAGTTACCAGTAATATACCCTCCCTTTGCAACCCTAGTTCTTCATTTCCAATGTAATATTTAATTTCTCATCCTGATACTTTTATAGTGTTCGCTCCATCTGTTACACAGTAGTGCAATAGAAGAAATGAATGTGTATTCTTACAAAGTCTGCCCCCTCTATATTCAGACCAGACTGACAGCACTGAGAGTTCTCTATGTTGGAGTATAAAGGCACTTTACCTTTACCTAAGTCATTCTTTATTGTGATTGGGTGAACTCTCCTATCCCAGTACCCAGTAGTGGATGTCTTTCTAGCTGTATCTTGCATGTCCACCTGCTCCAGTGCTGTAGGTGATGGTGATGATGCAGTCAGTGTGTGTAGAATATAAATGAGGACACACCATGGTCTGTCAAATGAAATCAAAGTTTATTGGTCACGTGCACACGGTACAGTGAAATGCTTAATGCTTAATGTAGCCTAATGCTCTGTGTTGAGTTAGTGATAGCTCTGACTGGCAGCCTGACATGCTCATTAAATGTTGTATAGGATTCCCCTTAAAGCTCTACTGTAATTAATGAATGTTTATGTATTATGACAATTTTTTGCCCTCACCGCTCTGTGTGGCTGGCAGAGCTTTTAAAACCCTAGCCAATCGATATGGAGAGAGCGTTCCCTGGTCCTGTCTCCTAATGCGGTTTTTCCTTCTGTTCGCAGGGCTGGCGGCCGAGGCTCTGGGGACGATGTTATAGACGACAGAGCAGAGACACGGAGCCCAGAGGACGCCAGGCCAGAGCTACACCACCATCCCCTCCCTTCCTTCCTTCCTTCCTTCAGCCTGGTGTAGGACAGCCACAGATTCAGTAGAGGAAGAAGAACACACACACACTCAGGAACCTATCCTCACCTACCAGAGCCCAACATGATCTGCCACCCCACCCCATCCCTGGGAGGCCCTCTCCTACCCTTCCTCCTCCTGTTGTCAGGGGTGTTAGCCACCATTCCCAGCAACCTCAGGACATTCTCCCCTCCAGAGGGAGGGCTCACACACCTGGTGGTCCACAACAAGACAGGTGAGGTGTATCTGGGAGCCGTCAACTGGATCTTCAAGCTGTCCAGCAACCTGACCAAGCTCCGCAACCACGTTACAGGCCCTGTGGTGGACAATGAGAAGTGTTATCCCCCTCCGGGTGTCCAATCCTGCCCCCATGAACTGGCCCAGACCAGTAACGTCAACAAGCTGCTGCTGCTGGACTACGGTCAGAACCGCCTGATCGCCTGTGGCAGCACCTCCCAAGGCATCTGCCAGTTCCTTCGGTTGGACGACCTGTTCAAGTTGGGTGAGCCGCACCACCGTAAGGAGCACTACCTGTCCAGCGTGGCCGAGGCTGGCACCATGTCTGGGGTAGTCATCGGTGGAGACGCGGCCGGGGGCGGGGGAGGGGCTGGCAAGCTGTTTGTGGGCACGCCCATCGACGGCAAGTCAGAGTACTTCCCCACGCTCTCCAGCCGCAAGCTGATGGCCAACGAGGAGAACGCCGACATGTTCAGCTTCGTCTACCAGGACGAGTTTGTCTCCTCGCAGCTCAAGATCCCCTCGGACACGCTCTCCAAGTTCCCCGCCTTCGACATCTACTACATCTACGGCTTCAGCAGCGAACAGTTTGTCTACTATCTGACCCTGCAGCTGGATACCCAGCTCACCTCGCCCGACGCCAGCGGGGAGCAGTTCTTCACCTCTAAGATTGTCCGTCTCTGCGTGGACGACCCCAAGTTCTACTCCTACGTGGAGTTCCCCATCGGCTGCACCAAGGACGGGGTGGAGTATCGTCTGGTGCAGGACGCCTACCTCAGCCGACCCGGGACCAAGCTGGCGCGATCGCTGGGCATCTCAGAGCAGGACGAGGTGCTGTTCACGGTGTTCGCCCAGGGCCAGAAGAACCGGGCCAAGCCCCCCAAGGAGTCAGCCCTGTGCCTGTTCACGCTGCGCCGCATCAAGGAGAAGATCAAGGAGCGCATCCAGTCCTGCTACAGGGGAGAGGGGAAACTGTCACTGCCCTGGCTGCTCAACAAGGAACTAGCCTGCATCAACTCAGTAAGTCCAACTTTCACTGTGTGTGAATGAATGATGGTTATTGTGATGATGAAGTGGACGTATTTTGGTAAAGCACCTCTTTCTGGGTGATGCTTCCGTTTCTATCTTCTAGATCTCAATTAGACACACTCACTGACTCACAAATCCACAACATTGGAGTTAGAACTCTATCCAAATAACTCAAGTCAATCAACAGCGTCACAGCGGAAGCAGCTAACCTCATAGGCCTTTTCAGATCGCAGACATATCTGTGGAGATGTCTTTCTTTTTTCTTCCTCTGACCCTCCCTCTATCCGCCCTTTCCTCCCCCTCTCTCCTCTCCCAGCATCCCACTCTATCCTCTCTCTCCTCCTGTCTCTTTATGGATGCGCCCACCTTAGCTGTGTGTTGCCACATCATTAGGCCGGTGTGTGGGATGTGCGGGCCGTCACTGTGTTAGCTGGGAGTCTTCCCGCTCTTCTGGCTCTAATTGATTTATATAGTCCTGAGGCTGTCGTCTGTGGCCTAGCATGTCACCCCTGTCCCCACGGGACTCCTGGCCTGGAGGCTGCAGGCTGGGGTTGGAGTCGGGGCGGGGGCAGAGGGAAGGTCGGCGCAGGGAGGGTGAGTGTGAGCATGCATGTTTGATGCCCTAATCACCCAGGCTAGGCATAAAGGCAGGCAGGCTTCCTCTCTTCCTCTCACAGGCCAGGGGAAATACACAGAACACAGGAATCTCCTGAGTTCTCCCGTGGCTTGAACATTGAACATGGGTCACTTTGGTAATGTTTACATGTAGAACACATCATTATATGTACAGTATAAATACAGTATACATTATATTTCCAGTCTATGATATTGCTCGTTCAGATTTTTCTTAATTTCTTAATTTTTATTATGTGTCTATTTTTTATTGCTAGGTATTACTGCACTGTTAGAAACATAAGCATTTAGCTTTATCTGCGATAACATCTGCAAATTTGTGTACACAACCAATACAATTTAATTTAATTTTGATTTGGTAGTGTCAGTGTGGCATTTCTCATGTTGTAATCCTATATAGTCTATATGTTTTCCTCTGCTAGGGCCAGGCTAGGGCACAAGGACAGATAGATGTGAGGTTAAATGATTGGTGTGAGATAGAAGTATTTTTCTAAAGCAGGGTTTAACAGTGCCTTGAAGCAGCTCTCGTCTCCCTGGGCCTGGCTCTGTGTCGTGGACATGGGTGGGGTATTCTCTCTCTGTATCTTTCTTTTTCTCCCTCGCGCTCTCCCTCTCTCTCTCCCTTCCCCTCCCCCTCACTTTCTCCCTCTCTCTCTCTAGCCTACCACGGCCGTGGAGAGGAGAAGAGAGAGGAGTAGTGGGGGCGTCTTCTCTCTGTGATTGGTGCTTGGCAGACAGTGAGCAGACAGCTCTCTAGCTTGTATTAATGGTAATAACCGTGGCTATTCTAATGGCAGGCTGGGGGCAATCTACTGAGGTAACAACGGCAGCATGTCTGACTGGCGCAGATGAAAGGATTACGCTCCCTCCCTCCGACGAGGCTCCTCCAGCGACACACACACACCACGCCGACCTCCCTTCGTCCAGCTCGTACATTATTCACTTGGACTGCGTCTGAAATGGCACCCTATTTCCTATGATGTGCATAAGTAGTGGTCAAAAGTAGTGCACTATGTCAGGAATAGGTTGCAATTTAAGAGCTAGCCCTGTCCTCACCGTCTGTTATTCAATTGTGCTCGTTAACAATCCCCCTCAAATCAGAAGCCCCTCGGCCTCACTAACACCACGCACAAGCAATTCATGTCACCTTCTCTCCGAAACCACAGTGGCTTAAAGCACGCACAGGATGCGCCAACACAGCGCTGGAATATCTATTGGAACAAATGCAATAGAAACAGGGACAGATGGAGGGACGGAGACAGGGAGAGAGGGAGGGAGAGGGAGAAAGAGAGGGGGAGAGAGAGAGATGCACACAGAGGCATATGACAGACAGGCAGGCAGGCAGGCAGGCAGGCAGGCAGGCAGAGTAAGGCTGGTCAGACTGTACACTTGATGTCTCTCTTCTGCCCACCATGACTGAGTCACTATATAAGACTATGCATGATATTTAAATGAGATACAGTACATGATTGTCCTTTATTACCATCTGCTCTGGTGCTTGTGATCGATCAAGGGCATGTCATGGGGATATAACGATGATTTTATACAGCCAGACAGCCTCTCCAGGTCGTTAGCATGACCTTGGACTGTATTACTGTATTGATGATCAGTGCTCAGAGATGATTTTACACAAAGACATTTACACCCATAACGAGGGTCTTGACCACCATTTGAACTATCTGTCATGGATTCCGACATGTTTTGTCACTTCCAGTTGGAACACATCACTGATAGATTCATAATGAAGTCAGCTGAGAGAAGCTGCAGCTCAAACACACACAGTTTCAGCCTGTAGATCAGCACACTGACAGACAGATGACTAGAGTGTGAGGTTGCTGCCTGCTTGTCATGCGCTGTAATGACAGACGTAATATTGTCTCCGCTAATGACAGCTTGATATGGGCATCATGGCCGTCGCCATCTTGAAGGGAGCTATTCCAAAATGGCCCCAAGTGGCCGGCTGCTGATTTTATTAGCTCACTCAAACTCCTCCTCCTTTCCAGTTTATGGCCAGTCCATTGTAATGAAGTACTTACAGTCCGAAAGTTACGGGTCACCTTTCTTGCCAGCTGCGGGCTCATTTGCAAAGCTGTGTATTGTGTCCATAAAGACAACAGTTTTAGCATTGCTAATGAGACTTTCAGCATGTCCTCAAAATTCATAAAATAGCAAAATAGCAGCGGCAATGAACCAGTAAAGCCTGCATTCTTTGGTGTTGTGTGGAGCTGTGTCACGTCTTCTTGGGCTGTGAAGGAGAAGCATTGGGATGCATAACAGCGTTCCTTTGCTCTGTGTATAAACAAGACTCCCACCAAATGTGTGTTCATTGTCTGGGCCACTGAGGTCTAGTAAGAACTGGAGACTGTGTTCAATATGTCTGCCCGTTGTTTTCAAGGTAATCTACTCACGTTCGCACACGCCGATTCATGAACCGTCTATATCCGGTTTATACCGACCAACATCACATGCGGACCAGCACTTAGTGCGCACCAGGAGCAGCGCGTGCGGCGACGAAGCCATCACGTCATCAGAGAACATGACTAGACATTGGATGTTTAGAAAATGTTGCTATATTCGGCTGTGAGTGATGGAGAAAGAATCTACCCCAGCGACAAATTATTTGAATAATTGAATGGATGTTTTGTGCACAAAGGTGATGATTAACGTGTCTTCTAAGAAATGTTCTACTCTGACTTCTCTGTTTGGCCGTCTGTAGAAACTGACTTTCTGGGCCAGGTGTCAGTTAAACTGCAGTACCGAAGCGAACTGTAGGAGCAGTCGAAACCGTACTTCTAGACCGAAACCCTGGCTCCTTGGTCTGGGCCAGGGAGAACATTTGAGGGAAAATAGCCTCCAATAACAAACAGAGAAGGGTTGAGAGGAAGCCCTGGCCCGATCAAACTCATCAACAACATTGTAGTTACTCCACAATACTAACCTAACTGACAGAGTGAAAAGAAGGAAGCCTGTACAGAATAAAAATATTCCAAAACATGCATGCTTGTTTGCAACAAGGCACTAAAGTAATACTGCAAATAATGTGTCAAAGCAATTAACTTTGTTCTGAATACAATGTGTTATGTTTGGGGCAAATCCAATACAACACATCACTGATTACCACTCTTCATATTTTAAAGCATGGTGGTGGCTGCATCATGTTATGTGTATGCTTGTCATCGGCAAGGACAAGGGAGTTTTTCAGGAGAAAAAATAAACAAATAGAGCTAAGCACAGGCAAACTCCTAGAGGACAGCCTGGTTCAGTCTGCTTTCCACCAGACACTGGGAGATTAATTCAACTTTCATCAGGACAATAACCTAAACACAAGGCAAAATCTACTCTGGAGTTGCTTACCAAGAAGACAGTGAATGTTCCTGAGTGGCAGTTTTGAATGAAATCTGCTAGAGAATATATGGCAAGACTTGAAAATGGTTGTCTAGCAATGATCAACAACCAATTTGATAGAGCTTGAAGAATTCTGAAAATAATAATGAGCAAATATTGTACAATCCAGGTGTGCAAAACTCTTAGATACTTACCCAGAAAAACTCACAGCTGTAATCGCTGCCAAAGGTGATTCTAACATGTATTTACTCAGCGGTGTGACTACTTATGTAAATTACATAGTTCTGTATTTCATTTTCAATACATTTGCAAACCTTTCTAACAGCATTTTCACTTTGTCATTATGTGTAGATGGGTGAAAAAATAAATATTTATTCCATTTAGAATTCAGGCTGTAACACAACAAAATGTGGAGTAAGTCAAGTGGTATGTATACTTTCTGAAGGCTCTGTATGTTCTCAGTTCAAGCGCCCCTGTCTTTAGCATGCTAGCCAACCATAGCCCCCACCCCAGTGCCAGGGTTAGGCAGCCGTACCATGGCATCCAAGGAAAGGCCAACCATAGCCCCCACCCCAGTGCCAGGGTTAGGCAGTCGTACCATGGCTTCCAAGGAAAGGCCAACCATAGCCCCCACCCCAGTGCCAGGGTTAGGCAGCCTTACCATGGCATCCAAGGAAAGGCCAACCATAGCCCCCACCCCAGTGCCAGGGTTAGGCAGTCGTACCATGGCTTCCAAGGAAAGGCCAACCATAGCCCCCACCCCAGTGCCAGGGTTAGGCAGCCTTACCATGGCATCCAAGGAAAGGCCAACCATAGCCCCAGTGCCAGGGTTAGGTAGCCGTAACATGGCATCCAAGGAAAGGCCAACCATAGCCCCCACCCCAGTGCCAGGGTTAGGCAGCCTTACCATGGCATCCAAGGAAAGCCCAACCATAGCCCCCAGTGCCAGGGTTAGGCAGCCGTACCATGGCATCCAAGGAAAGGGCAACCATGAGGGTGTCTCGGGAAGCTCTCTCCCTCCCAGTCCCAGGCCATTCGATTATACAGACACAAAGATAAATCAGGCCATCAGGAGAGGATAAATCTGTATGCAAAGAAACGTTGCTCCTCTGCTACAGGGCTGCTGTGCTAACTGGGAGCGATAAGAATGCTAGCATCACTCATCCCAGTAAATCAGATTAAATTGTATTATCACATGCTTAGTAAACAGGTGTAGACTTACAGTGAAATGCTTCCTTCCCAACAATGCTTGGTAAAAAAAAAAGTTAGATATATATTATATAATTCATGGACTATGTTTTAAATGCTTATAAAGTGTGGAACATTTTCCTGTTTCAAAGATATGTTGTTCAAAACGAGCTGTTCAGTTACCTACTACTCTGCCCCTCAGTGACTGCCAGCAGCAGCAGCTCCGCCCCCGTGGGTGCATAGGCCATTCGAACATTGCTTGGATTGTTTTGCCAGCTATTTTCTATGAGGGGAAACTGCAGCATAAATTCTAACAGCACAAAGTAAATGGACTGTCCTGGGGTGCTCAAATGTGCAGAACTTCTGGGTCTGCTCCTGTCTCCCTCCCCCAATGAGTCTCTCGTTCCAGAGGTCCTATTTCCACACATGAGACTAAGATCAGGTACAGATGGCGCTAAAGCAAAAAGATCATTGTAATGAACTTATAAACAATCATAACAGTCACGGGAGACTGGGACCTGATCAACCGGTCAACTACATGCAACAAGAGTCGGACAGCGGGATACTAGCTAGAACCTTGGTAGAACCTTGGTAAAGAACCTTGGTAAAAAATTAACCATGGCCAATTTTGTTCCCCCCTCCCATGTTGTTCACCAGGTTCTACTGTTGACAGGGTGACATGTTGTGTGGACTAAACACATAAAACCAGGTGTATCACAAAGCATGATCAAAATAATTAGCCAGATACAGTAATTTTGATATAGTTTTTGGGTAAAATGTTTGGGTCAAATCTAACTTTGATAAGCAGGTAGCTTGCTAGCTAGTTAGCTTCCATGACAATTTCATGTCTTTCTAAACTAATATGACGTTATTTCAGAGGGAAAGTTACCTGGCTAGCGCATCATGCTTTGTGACATTATGTTAGCTAATTATCCCTAGTTAGATAATGTGTTTTCACTTATTGCCATTTCCTGTCACCAAGGGAGTACCCCAAGGCTCGTTCCTAGGCCCCACGCTCTTCTCAATTTACATCAACAACATAGCTCAAACAGTAGGAAGCTCTCTAATCCATTTATATGCAGATGATACAGGCTTATACTCAGCTGGCCCCTCCCCGGATTTTGTGTTAAACGCTCTACAACAAAGCTTTCTTAGTGTCCAATATGTTTTCTCCGCCCTTAACTTCTTATGGCTGCAATCCCGTTTAACGGGATAATTGTCATCAACAACCGCTGAATAGCATAGCGCTACTTTCAATAAATATTACAAAAAAATATGTGCAATATAGGAAAACACAGCTTAGCCTTTTGTAAATCCACCTGTCATGTCAGATTTTAAAATTATGCTTTACAGCGAAAGCAATCCAAGCGTTTGTGTAAGTTTATTGATCGCTCGATAAAACATTAAGTACACTTAGCATATAGTAGCTCGGTCACGAAAATCAGAAGCAATCAAATTAATTGTTTGCCTTTGATGATCTTCGGATGTTTTCACTCACGAGACTCCCAGTTACACAATAAATGTTCCTTTTGTTCCATAAAGATTATTTTTATATCCAAAATACCTCCGTTTGTTTGCCGCGTTATGTTCAGAAATCCACAGGAAAGAGCGGTCACGACAACGCAGACAAATTCCAAATAGTTTCCGTAATGTCCACAGAAACATGTCAAATGTTTTTTATAATCAATCCTCAGGTTGTTTTTAAAATATATAATCGATAATATATCAACCGCAACGGTCTTGTTCAGTAGGAGAGGGAACGGCAATGTCTGCCCAAACTCTGTTGCGCGAGCAAAACTCATGCGAACACTTGACGCGATGTTATCATTCTGGCTCATTTTTCAAAATAAAAGCCTGAAACTATTCAAAATAGAAGCCACCTCCTAGTTTGATATTCCTCAGGGTTTCGCCTGCAATATCAGTTCTGTTATACTCACAGACAATATTTTGACAGTTTTGGAAACTTGTCGTGGAGATTTCCTGTATTACCAAATCTTGAGAGAGCATACCACACACATGTCAGAGTTATTATAAAGTGAATCTTTAATTATATGAGCTCCATCACAACCCTATGACTCAATTCAGATCAATTCAGATCAATTCAGATCAATTCAGTATCTATATTGTGGAGCCACCTAACTGGTTCCCCATTCTTATCACACCATCCCTTCACATGGTTTAGGAATAGTTTACAGACACATTCACAGATAAGACTAAACTTTCCCCTCTCTGGGGCCCAATGTGACTAAGCCCTAGTCAGAGAAGGGATAACTGCAAACTGCAAACAGTATTATCCAAAAGAAGACATTCTGATGACAAATATCTCACATAAGCATGCTATAAAAATACAACATCTTTTTTATCAATGTTACCGAACTAATTCTGATTCTGCCCCAACAAACTTTAGAGTCCAATACTAATAATAATATGCATATATTAGCAACTGAGACTGAGGAGCTGGCCGTTTACAATGGGCACCTTTTCATCCAAGCTACTCAATACTGCCCCTGCAGCCATAAGAAGTTAACCTTGTTCTGCACACCTCCAAAACAAAGGTCATGAGGTTTGGTAAGAAGAATGCCCCTCTCCCCAACGGTGTGATTACTACCTCTGAGGCTTTAGAGCTTGAGGTAGCCTCATACAAGTACTTGGGAGTATGGCTAAATGGTACACTGTCCTTCTCTCAGCACATATCACAGCTGCAGGCTAAGGTTAAATCTAGACTCGTAATTTCTCCCCTTTCACCACAGCTGCCAAACTAACCCTGATTCAGATGACCATCCTATCCATGCTAGATTACAGAGATGTAATTTATAGATAAGCAGGTAAGGGTGCTCTCGAGCGGCTAGATGTTTGTTTACCATTCGTCCATCAGATATTCCACCAATGCTCCTTATAGGACACATACAATAACTGCACTCTATACTCCTCTGTAAACTGGTCATCTCTGTATACCCGTCCAAGACCTACTGGTTGATGCTTATTTATAAAACCCTCTTAGGCCTCACTCCCCCCTATCTGAGATATCTACTGCAGCTCTCATCTGCCAATACAACACCCGTTCTGCCAGTCACATTCTGTTAAAGGTCCCCAAAGCACACACATCCCTGGGTCGCTCCTCTTTTCAGTTCGCTGCAGCTAGCGACTGGAACGAGCTGCAACAAACACAACTTTTATCTCCATCTCTTAATTCAAAGACTCAATCATGGACACTCTTACTGACAGTTGTGGCTGCTTCGTGTGATGTATTGTTGTTTCCACCTTCTTTCCCTTTGTCTGTGACCAATAATGTTTGTACCATGTTATTTGCCGCTAACATCTTGTGCTGCTGCCATGTTGTGTTCCTACCATGTTGTTGTCATGTTGTGTTGCTACCATTCTGTGTTTTCATGTGTTACTGCCATGCTATGTTGCCATTCTATATTGTAGGTCTCTCTTTATGTAGTGTTGTGGTGTCTCTCTTGTCGTGATGTGCTTTGTCCTATATTTTAATTTAATTTATTTTTTATTTTTATCCTAGCCCCCATCCCCACAAAAGGTCTTTTGCCTTCTGGTAGGCCGTCATTGTAAATAAGAATGTGTTCTTAACTGACTTGCCTAGTTAAATAAAGTGGTGTCTACTAGTAACCACAGACACAAAGTCCAAATAGCTATATCGTAAAAATTCATGAAAATATAAGGTTCATATAAGGTTAGGGTTAGGCTTAAGGTTAGAAGTGTGGTTAATGTTAGGGTTAAGGTTATGTTTAAAATCCCTTGTTTGTTCGTGAGCTGGCTGCTCATTCTAAATAGTATAATCTAATCTGTTCTAAACAGTGGCGGCATGTGCAGCAGTGGTCATTTTTTTTTGACATTCAAAAGTGAAATAGGTGTTTATGCTGTTGATTTCAACATCTGAACAAAGTGGACAGGCCAACATGCTGTTCAAACAGTTGGAGACCGACAGAAGGGTTTGTTCATAACACTGCAACTGTTCTGCCTTGATAGCTAGCAAATAGATCCAAGTTGGCTAAACTTGAAATATAAAGATTAGCTGGCTACTCGCTAGTACGTGGGCTTGTGCTTGAGAGATTGTTTATGAAACCTGTGTTCATTTTCTACAATGCCTGCTACAAGAAGTTAGTTATTATTAGCAAATGTGCGTTATGCATTGTTCTGGTTAAATTGGTAACAAAAAGGTCATTTTAATAGGCACACTTGAACGCCAGATCAGTGATTATTGTAAAAAAGCAGGTTAAACTATTTGGATAGAATTATGAAATAATTAGTGGGTGGCCCATCAGAGAGTCTAGGAGGGAGGTGTTCAGTCCCAGGGTCCTGAGCTTAATGATGCACTTGGAGGGCGCTATGGTGTTGAACGGTGAGCTATTGTCAATGAACAGCATTCTCACGTAGGTGTTCCTCTTGTCCAGGTGGGACAGGGCAGTGTGGAGTGCAATAGATATCGCGTCATCTGTTGGGGCGGTATATGATTTGGAGTGGATCCAGGGTGTCTGGGATGATGGTGTTGATGTGAGCCATGACCAAGTTTTCAAAGCATTTCATGGCAACAGATGTGAGTGCTACGGTGTTATAGTTCATTTAGACAGGTTACATTCTTCTGCACAGGGACTATGGTGGTTGGCTTGAAACATATATGTATTACAGACTGGGTCAGGGAGAGGTTGAACATGGCAATGAAGACACTTGCCAGCTGGTCAGCACATGCTTTGAGTATGCATCCTGATAATCGGTAATTGTGAATGTTAACCTGTTTAATGGTCTTACTCACATCAGCTATGGAGAGCGATCACATAGTCACATATCCATAACAGCTGGTGCTCTCATGCATGGTTCAGTGTTGCTTGCCTCGACGTGAGCATAGAAGGAATTTAGCTCATCTGGTAGGCTCTCATCACTGGGCAGATCGCAATTGGGTTAAGATCCTCTCATCAGGACAAATGTTATTCAAATTAAGCCTGCTTGACTGGCTGCATGGCTGGCAGTGCTAGACATGTGTGCACTGAGATGAAACCGTGCACAATCTATCCCTCACAAGAGATGTAATTTCAAATCAATAACTCAGCTAGTTAACTGGGTCTTAGTGAAAATGACCTTCCACTCTCAACCTTTCACCGTCTGCAAAGTGTGTGTAGGTTGCAAATCTCCTAACGAGCCAAGGCTTTAAGTGCACCGATCTAATGGTGTGTAATTATTTATTGATGTGTGTGTGTGTGGAGTGTATATGGAGTGTGGGTGGGTGGGGGGGGGGGCTGTTATCACTTAGAGCTATGGAGCTATTTACCAGCTGTGATGGTGAGTACAGCTGTATTTGTTGTTTCCTGTGGCGCTGTGCGATGAGATGGATCCAGAAAACATTAGTCTATTTCATATAAAGCAGCAGCAAAGAGAGTTGGCGCCAGGCAATGGGCCGCTCCGCTCCGAGAGGACTATTCCCTGGGACACGGCTGGGAATATACAGTCCACTACCATCACAATCTCAGCTTCTCTCCCAATTCTTCCTGCTTCCCACAAAATGAAGCCAGTGGTGATGCTTTGGCTTTAAACTGCTGTTATCCACTTTAATGTTATTTTGTCTTGAGTGGCTGGGGCATTCTGAAGAGCTTGCGGCAGCCTCAAATGAAATTCAAAACCCATTTTGTGTAGACTTGTAGGCTGTGGCATCCATCTCCTAGGGACAGTGAAGACTGAGCCCATCTCTCCCCACATCTGGAACACATCATGTTGTTGTTTTCAAGTGGTGGATATGGACCATTATTATCCCCTATCATTGTTTTTTTGACCTTGCTTTGGATCAGCAATCAAGGAGATATTGTCAAAATGGAGAATAGATCACCACAGAAATTATATTAAGTTATTTCTGTTTTGTCAATTACATCTGTCGATCAGTTCTGATTGAGCATTATGGATTATAAATGTCACAAAACATCTGAAAAGATAAGGTCTTTAACAACCATGTGCAGTAGGGTTGGATGGCGGGAACCCGGTTACCAATATTGAATTTTACCACCCAAAACCATTCAGATGGTGGTAGACTACAACAGTTAATTATTCACACCCATAACCATTCAGATGGCAGTAGACTACAAGAGTTAATTATTCACACCCATAACCATTCAGATGGTGGTAGACTACAACAGTTAATTATTCACACCCATAACCATTCAGATGGCAGTAGACTACAACAGTTAATTATTCACACCCATAACCATTCAGATGGTGGTAGACTACAACAGTTAATTATTCACACCCATAACCATTCAGATGGCAGTAGACTACAACAGTTAATTATTCACACCCATAACCATTCAGATGGTGGTAGACTACAACAGTTAATTATTCACACCCATAACCATTCAGATGGCAGTAGACTACAACAGTTAATTATTCACACCCATAACCATTCAGATGGCAGTAGACTACAACAGTTAATTATTCGCACCCATAACCATTTCATCTTGGTGAAGAGAAGTGAAGGCCTTCTGCATCTCATTCTAGTCCTATATTATTCAAGGATGTCAGAATGATGAGATAAGGACAACAAAACGTATTTCATTTAACTGTTGAAAGGAGGAAGGAATGAAGCAACAATAGAGGGAGAAAGAGGAGGTAGGCTAATAACATCAGGGGAAATATTGTGAAAGGTATATATGTGTCAGCCTACTAATTATACAAATAGGCTCTATTATATTTAAACATTCAAATATTGTAACTTTGTATGCTGCATGTGCTGCACCAGAATCACCAGAATCACATGTTCTCTCCCAGCTTCATGGTTTGAACGATGTGCGTAATTCCAGTCCATATAATACAGTATAATACAATACAGTAATACAGTCCACACTCAAAAATATTAGATTACTGGAGCTTGTTTCATTTATTTACCCAAGAGAGCATATAGCTAGCTACATGGGTTAAGGGTTGTAGGTCTCATTAAATGTCTTTAATGTAGGTCTCATTAAATGTCTTTAATATAGGGCTCATTAAATGTCTTTAATGTAGGACTCATTAAATGTCTTTAATGTAGGTCTCATTAAATGTCTTTAATGTAGGGCTCATTAAATGTCTTTAATGTAGGTCTCATTAAATGTCTTTAATGTAGGTCTCATTAAATGTCTTTAATGTAGGGCTCATCAGGCTCAGGTAGCATCAGGCTCAGGTAGCATCAGGCTCAGGTAGCATCAGGCTCAGGTAGCATCAGGCTCAGGTAGCATCAGGCTCAGGTAGCATCAGGCTCAGGTAGCATCAGGCTCAGGTAGCATCAGGCTAGAGTTTTCATGCTGATCAAAGCTCTAATCAAATCCAGACATATTTATGTGTTTTATAATGCTTTAGTTATGACACTTCTGGTTTTGTTGGGAAATACCGGGTTACCCAGGAGAAAAGGGAAAAACCTCTCATGTGCAGGCCAGAGTTTCCAGTTGTAGATTCCTGGACACATGTTGGAGTCAGTTGGATATCCTCACTGGCAGCCTCACAACCCTAGCACGGCTCAAACATTCAAGTATGTTGCTTTGCTTATGGAAACAAATTGTTGTTCCTGGCTGATGCTAATGTGAAATGCAACAACTCTGTTCCAAGATGGTTATGCAAACAGTATTTGTAAAGTCTCTGCTGTGGCAGTCTCACAGTCATTATTCTCTCCAGTATAATACACAGTTTGTTATTTGTCTCTGTTAGCACGAAGTCTCAGATTGCGTTCTAAACGGCACCCTTTACCCTATAGTGCACTAGTTTTGACCAGATTCCCATTACCCTGTTAAAAGGTAGTGCACTAAATGGGGAATAGGATGCCATTTGGGCCACAACCCCCGTCTTAACTACTTTCTACGTTGTAGGCAGTAGCAGTAACTCCCTGCTCTAGCGGCAAACTGTGCTGTTCTGTTAGCATGTGACTCTCAGCTCAAAAGCCCTAGCCTGAGCTAGTCTCATACATGGAGAGTAGCAGTAGCAGTAGCTCCCAGCTCTATAGCCTCAGCCTCATCTAGCCTACTGTCATGTATGGGGAAAGTAGCAGTAGCAGTAGCTCCCAGCTCTATAGCCTCAGCCTCATCTAGCCTACTGTCATGTATGGGGAGAGTAGCAGTAGCAGTAGCTCCCAGCTCTATAGCCTCAGCCTCATCTAGCCTACTGTCATGTATGGGGAAAGTAGCAGTAGCAGTAGCTCCTCTTGTCTACTAGAGGCGTCACCCTAGTCCTTCACCCTGAGTGAAAAAGGGCTCTCCTGATTCCTCTGTTGTCATGGCGTTGGGAGTTGGGAGTTGGCAGGCGCTGGGTGAGGGGCATTATGGGATGTGGAGGACTTTCTGCTGCCATGATGAATGGAGTCTAATGAACTCCCTCTCCTCAGCGTGGAGAGAGAGACAGACACAAATGGATACTTATTCAGAACTCATTAAGCCACGGCACTGTTTGAAAACGTCAACAGAGATTACAAGAACTATGTATGCGTGTGTATTTGCGTGTGTGACCTCCTCTGCCACCATGCAGCACGGAGAGCCCAGCTATGCTGTGTAACAGTCCCAAACTCAGTTCAGGGAGGGCTTTAGTAATTGGATTAGAGTTGGCTGGATGGGTTTATTTTAGATTATACTGATCGTAATCCAAAGCATTTGCTTGGCCAACATGGTTAAAAGCATCAACTAACTGTGCTGTATTACATGAAAACATGATGTTTGTTTTCAACCACATTCTCCTAGGTGTTCGACCACATTCTCCTAGGTGTTCGACCACATTCTCCTAGGTGTTCGACAACATTCTCCTAGGTGTTCGACCACATTCTCCTAGGTGTTCGACCACATTCTCCTAGGTGTTCGACAACATTCTCCTAGGTGTTCAACCACATTCTCCTAGGTGTTCAACCACATTCTCCTAGGTGTTCAAACACATTCCCCATAGGTGTTCAACCACATTCTCCTAGGTGTTCAACCACATTCTCCTAGGTGTTCGACAACAATCTCCTAGGTGTTCGACCACATTCTCCTAGGTGTTCGACCACATTCTCCTAGGTGTTCGACCACATTCTCCTAGGTGTTCGACAACATTCTCCTAGGTGTTCAACCACATTCTCCTAGGTGTTCAACCACATTCTCCTAGGTGTTCAACCACATTCTCCTAGGTGTTCAAACACATTCCCCATAGGTGTTCAACCACATTCTCCTAGGTGTTCAACCACATTCTCCTAGGTGTTCAAACACATTCCCCATAGGTGTTCAACCACATTCTCCTAGGTGTTCAACCACATTCTCCTAGGTGTTCGACAACAATCTCCTAGGTGTTCGACCACATTCTCCTAGGTGTTCAACCACATTCTCCTAGGTGTTCGACCACATTCTCCTAGGTGTTCGACAACATTCTCCTAGGTGTTCGACCACATTCTCCTAGGTGTTCGACCACATTCTCCTAGGTGTTCGACAACATTCTCCTAGGTGTTCAACCACATTCTCCTAGGTGTTCAACCACATTCTCCTAGGTGTTCAAACACATTCCCCATAGGTGTTCAACCACATTCTCCTAGGTGTTCAACCACATTCTCCTAGGTGTTCGACAACAATCTCCTAGGTGTTCGACCACATTCTCCTAGGTGTTCGACCACATTCTCCTAGGTGTTCGACCACATTCTCCTAGGTGTTCGACAACATTCTCCTAGGTGTTCAACCACATTCTCCTAGGTGTTCAACCACATTCTCCTAGGTGTTCAACCACATTCTCCTAGGTGTTCAAACACATTCCCCATAGGTGTTCAACCACATTCTCCTAGGTGTTCAACCACATTCTCCTAGGTGTTCAAACACATTCCCCATAGGTGTTCAACCACATTCTCCTAGGTGTTCAACCACATTCTCCTAGGTGTTCGACAACAATCTCCTAGGTGTTCGACCACATTCTCCTAGGTGTTCGACCACATTCTCCTAGGTGTTCGACCACATTCTCCTAGGTGTTCAACCACATTCTCCTAGGTGTTCAACCACATTCTCCTAGGTGTTCAACCACATTCTCCTAGGTGTTCAACCACATTCTCCTTGGTGTTCAACCACATTCTCCTAGAGAGACTACGGAAGGCGGTTGATGAAAAACTGAGGGAAATCCAGGCTGGTTTCAGGAACAGAAGATCTTGCGTAGACCAAATTGCCACCCTTTATGAGGATTATTCCATTGACTGGAACTCTCCTGTCTGCGTCAATTTCATTGGCGTTTGATAGTATAGATTGACAGATGATGTGGGGACTTGTGGCACGTTATGGAATCCCACCCAAATGCATCAATATAATCAAGCACACCTACCAAGGAATGCAGTGCCAAGTCCTCCACGATGGAAGTCCATCGGAGAAGTTTGAAGTCCTTACCGGGATGCGGCAGGGCTGCTTTCTCTCACCCTTTCTCTTCCTCCAGTGCATCGCCTGGATCATGCAACAAACACCCAACAATAATTAAAGTCTGACAGAACAGCTGGAAGACTTTTCTGATGATTTGGCACTATTAGCACACGCTGGAAACGACAGCAGCTACACTCAGACTCAATATCAACCCCCCGAAAACCCAAATCTTGAGGATCAACCCTAAAATCAACACACCAATAACCATGGAAACAACCAACTAGAGGCGGTAACCAGGCTCACTAACCTAGCAAGTGTGTTAACTGTGGATTGAAGGATGGATGAAGAGGTCAAAGCAAGAGTGACAATGGTGTATTGGAGCAGAGTATATTGAACAGGCACACTCTTATTATATTTCCTAAAATGAGAGCACTACATAAATCAAACGCGCTCAAAAAACGGAACATAACAGTAAAGCGCGTAAACTAACACCACATAACATGAAACAATTACACACAAAACATGATGGGAACCAGAGGGTTAAATACAAGTAGATTGATTGGGGAAATGAAAACCAGGTGTGTATGGAAACAAGACAAAACAAATGGATATATGAAAAACGGAGCGGCGATGGCTAGAAAGCCGGTGACATCGATCGCCGAACGCCGCCAGAACAAGGAGGAGGAGCTTCGGCAGAAGTCGTGGCAAAGAGCAACATGTAACACCCTGAAGAAGATCTGGAAAACCAAAACTTAAGATGTTAAACACAGATGTAAAAATGAATCATTCTGTGCGGATGTGAAACATGGAGAACCACTATTAAAAAACTGAACAAACTACAGACATTCCGAAACTACTGCCTCAGACGCCTTCTAGGAGTCCTCTGGCCAGATACCATCAGTAACATCAAGTTGTGGGAAACTGCTAAACATTAACCAATAGAAGATCAACTCAAGAAGGGGAAATGGAGCTGGATAGGTCGCACACTCAGAAGAAACAATAATTCAATCACAATACAGGCCCCAACATGGAACCCACAAGGCTAGAACACAATGCCACAGTTCATTCTGCTGTGAATTAACCATCCTCTCTAGACATCCAGGTGTAAAAAACACATCTACCCCAGGTGGGAACCAAGCTTTAGGCAGCATGACCTTTCATTTTTTGTTTACGAGAGCCTGTTGCTAGGGGGAGGTGTGTTAGGAGCAGAATCTGTAGGGAACCGTCACATGTGGCCCTGGGACACATAACAGCATAACATACCCCTGAGCCCTTGCAGAAATGGTGTCAAAACAACACACACACACACACACACACACACATTTGTTTAACTATCTTTGTGGTGACCAAACAACTGATTCCCATTCAAAATCCTATTTTCCCTAACTCCTAACCTTTAACCTCACCCTGACCGTAAACCTAACTCCTAACCCTAACCTTTAACATAACCCTTCACCCTAACCTTTAATCTAACCTTAACCCTGACCTTAAAACTAACCTCTAATCCTAACCTTTAACCTAACCATAATCCTGACCCTTAACCTAACCCCTAACCCTAAAATAGCCTTTTTCCTTGTGGTGACTTGTCCGAATTTAAAACAAAAACATGCACTCACACACACATAGAGGTAAGGGGAAGAGTGGAAAGTAGCACCACATAACTGGATCAGTAATGTTCACAAATGGACCTAAATTGTGTTCCCTACTCGGCACATTGAGAGAGAGAGAGAGAGAGAGAGAGCACAGCTGCTTCCAATCCAACTGGAGGAGGGAAAAAGAAGAGAGGGATCTGTTTCAATAGGAAGACTTGATGTCTTGGCATGTAGAATGTTCCTATGATTTGTAATAGTGTAGGGATACTATTGTGTTCTCCCAACAACAACAAAACAGTTATCCTCATCACGCCAGATGCTATCATGTTGAACAGAACAGCCTTTACCCTGCATACAGTAAGTTACTGTGAGATGAACAGTAAAGGAATTACTGCAGTCCATTGTAAGTGTATATGTGTGTTGTCTGTGTAGCTACAGCATATGTGTGTGTGTGTGTTTGTGTGTGTGTGTGTGTGTGTGTGTGTGTGTGTGTGTGTGTGTGTGTGTGTGTGTGTGTGTGTGTGTGTGTGTGTGTGTGTAGACTTCTATAGGTCTGTGGTCAGTGCCAGATGTCTGT